>NC_058044.1:952500-1165000 GCF_020085105.1 Siniperca chuatsi
TATTTTAGTACGTTTTTATGGAAATGATGTAATATTGCAGCGGTGGCCCTAGTGTACTCACATTGTCTGAACAAATATACAGAACAACTAAGGGTTCATTTACAGGGTTGATTGCTTATTTAGCCCCATTACAGTATAAATCATGAATATCTATTTAGGAATAGTCATTTATTAATAACAAACAACAGGCTAAAATTGTATTTACAAAAGCATTCAAAGGGCTACTTGTCACCGTCTGTGTTGCTGGGCTCCCTTCCCCTGAAGATGGTTGCCCTCTCTTTGGTGTGTTGAGACTTTTTTACAAAACTGAATTTCGTCTTAGTCCCAGTGTTCAGTGATGTTCATTTGCAATGATATTCCCAGACTCTTGTGAGATTTAGGTTTGGGCTTCAAAACTACTTGGTTAGGTTTAGGAACGCGCACACTGAAGAAACAACGCGTACAAATCTCACAAGAGGTTCTCAAATCCAGTGTTACCATCTAGACACGACCCCCAAAGACGGTTCTTTTCCTCTGAAAGACGAATATTCCACCTGCTGCATAGCGTGTTGGTGTGTCTTTTATTGCAGTGTCTGCAGCGTCCTCTCTTTGTCTTCACTGGGAAATGTGCGATTAGGTCCTGCATGCACACATCCAGTGGGAGGTGTGCAGATGACCTCTTGGCTGGGACCCCGTTTGGTGGACTGCCATCACCTGATGGTCTCTTCTGAGTGTTCAAAGGGCTCCTTGATGTCACCGTCTGTGTTACTGGGCTCCCATTGCCTGAAGATGTCACCTGTGACGGGGCGTGGTGTGTTTGTTTGGTTGGGGCTCGATGTCCACATCGGCTGGGCAGCCAGTGGGTTGTTGGTTTTCTTTGTCCACTTCGCCGGCATCTTCATCTCCCTCTTCATCACTCGCACCAGTGTCGTCTGATTCCATCTCAAAATCCCTCTCTCTGTTTTGGATGGCATCAGTCACATCCTGCACACCGTACAGAAAACCTCTCTTTACATAAGAAATATGTAAAAAATAATACATGAGTATTATATTGTAGTAGATAACCTGAGGGAATAGATAGGGTGGTGGACCAAGTGTTCAAGGTAGACTTAATCCTATTTACACATTCCCCTGAATTCACACAATACTGTCTGGCTAACCTATTATGCGCTCTATTTATCATACTCAAAGCAATACATGCATCCCTCCCAGAACACTTACATCCCCACATTCAGGAATATTCTCACCTGTCCCTGAACAATGCAACAAGCATCCCCCAAAACCTTCCAGAGCATTCACAACCTGTTTCTGCCAAGCGAGCAGCTATCCATCCATCCATCCATCTTCTTCCGCTTATCCGGGGCCGGGTCGCGGGGGCAGCAGTCTAAGCAGGGACTCCCAGACTTCCTTCGCCCCAGACACTTCCTCCAGCTCCTCCGGGGGGATCCCGAGGCGTTCCCAGGCCAGCCGAGAGACATAGTCCCTCCAGCGTGTCCTGGGTCTTCCCCGGGGCCGCCTCCCGGTGGGACATGCCCAGAACACCTCCCGAGGGAGGCGTCCAGGAGGCATCCGGATCAGATGCCCTAGCCACCTCAGCTGGCTCCTCTCGACGTGGAGGAGCAGCGGCTCTACTCGAGCTCCCCGTGTGACTGAGCTCCTCACCCTATCTCTAAGGGAGCGCCCAGCCACTCGGCGGAGGAAGCCCATTTCGGCCGCTTGTATCCGCGATCTTGTCCTTTCGGTCACTACCCAAAGCTCATGACCATAGGTGAGGGCAGGAGCGTAGATTGACTGGTAAATCGAGAGCTTTGTCTTTCGACTCAGCTCCTTCTTTACCACAACGGTCCGATACAGCGCCCGCATCACTGCAGACGCTGCACCGATCCGCCTGTCAATCTCACGCTCCATCCGTCCCTCACTCGTGAACAAGACCCCAAGATCAGCTATTTGGGCAAAAAAAAAAAACAAGCCCAGAAAAACGCCCGGGATCAGTTAAATGTATTTTTTTAAGTTACAGATACAGTTTCAAATATTGCATCCAGACATAATTTATTCATTTATTCAATTCTGGTCACAAGCAGCTCAAAATCAAATTTGATGAATGTATTCCTCAATAACTAAATATCTACATGTTCTAGACATTGTAATAATCACAAACATTTTTTAAGGCCTACTTGAATCTTGACAAATCCAGTCCAATGAAACAAAGAGATGAGCTTGAAGGGATGTTTGCAGGTTGTGTGAGCTCATGGCTAGAAGGCTGGACCTATAAACACATTTATTCTCCAATAGCATTGCGAGTATAAACAATAGGACCCACTGACTTGTAAATGTGGTCTTTAAAAGAAAAACATTCACAGATTTTTTTAGGATAGCTTAAAGGGATTTTGCAACTGTGGGCCTTACAGGGTTAATGATAATAAAGTGACATGGTGTCATACTGGTGGTGGACTGGTTTCCCAGAAGCTTCCAGCAGTTAGGTGACAGAGTTTATCTCTGCTGACTGATTATCACCTCTCACATTCCTCCACTCTTTTTATTTTTAACCACGTGTGTGTTTGGTGTGAAGAAGTTGGTTTGTTTGTTTTGCAATCTTTACAATCGTTTTTTCATTTTTCTTCAATTCATTCAAGAAAAACAGCCAAATACTGGAAACATTGATTGTTTTACAAAACTTTTTTCCAGTGGACACTGAGAGCTCAATTCATTCAAGAAAACAAAGCCAAATACACAAAACAACTAGAAACAAACTTAGTGTTAGCCTTTTGTGATTACTAGCTAACCATTTCAAGTAATGGTAGATGATATCTCAATTGTTTGACCTGAATGTTAAAACTAAAAAATAAACTTTTTTAAACTCATTTCTGTTGTGTTCTGTGAAGCTTGTGTTTTCTGTATTTGCAGCGTTTTTTCTTTTTTTTAATTCTGCACATGTTGTCAAATTGATGAGGCTGACTTATTTACTTGCTTGTGTTTTGTTTGCATGTGTTTTCTTCAGTCGTAGTATGTTGAGCTCTCAGGGCCACCGTACTCGCCGTCCCTGATTTGTCTTTTGTTCTCTCTGTTGAAGTTTCCATGACAACTAAAACAGTGATATGCAGTGACGACTTCACAGAGTCGGAGGAAACAGGAGGTTTGGCCTTCTAACCTTCTTTCTTCTAAGTTTCTAATTGGTGGAAAACACAGAGAGAAAAATGTTCTATTAAAAAGTTTATCATTCAGTGTGGACAGGCTGTGATGGTGTTGGGAGTCACCATCTTTGTGTTTGAATGTGATATTTTAGGTGTGAGAGTTTCCAGCTGGAATGACTCTGTATTCTTCTCTGCTGCTGATTGGCTGTTTTCAGCGTGAGAACAGAAACGTGATGCTGAGCGGTTTGTTTCCTCTGCAGGCTGAACGCCAGCTGATACCAGATCTGCAGGATGACTGACAGCCATGGACATGATACAGAGAGTCTGCATGAAGTGAAGCTACTGTACATTTAGTGGACAAATCACCTCTAACACGAGGTTTCACAGAAATTGTTTATGTTGTAATTGTACAATTAAAAACAATTGTAATTGTTTATGACTTTTTGTGTGCTATTAGAATTGTTTTCTTTGTCTTTAACTGACCTTTTAAATTTTTACACGTTTCATTTTTTGTATTGAGTAATTTCCCCCCTCTACCGGTGTAGGTCTTTTCTTTTTATCATCTTGTGCTGCGAAACATCTCTGTAGCTTGATTATGCTGCATAATCAGTGTGTTATTAGAAGTGATATTACAAAAGCTGGTTCTCACAGGCTTGATGGAGGCAGAGGTCACTGTGTATGTTTGAGGATATGTACAGTATATATGACATCAGCTCACTGTGACCTTTACAAACAGCCTGCAGAGTTAAACTTGTTATTGGTGTCGAGCTGCTGGAAGCGACTCAGTTTGTCCTCAGTGTTCTTGCCTTTTTTCCTTTTGAATCTGTCACATTCAGACTGAACACAGACGAGCTTCTCTGATTCAAACAAAACAAAATGTTTTAATTAAAGATGTGTGTGTAGAGGTTTTATATATATATATATATATATATATATATATATATATATATATATATATATATATATATATATATATATATATATATACACACACATATACATATTTTAGATGACTTTGCAAAGATTTTTGGTTGCAGTAAAAAGGAAACAATCCGAGGTTAAAAAAAGAAGATGAAGAATGCACAAATAAATTAAAATGTTCAGCTGAAGTGAATAAGAGGCTTCAGCAGTCTGAGTTAGAGAGATCAAATGGGTCTTTTCCAAAGTTACAATCTTTTTAGTACAAAGTTTCCATGTGTCTCCTTGCAGTGGAGGGATAGTAACGAAAAGAGGGAATTTCATTGTAAAAGACGGGAACTCTGGAAGATACTCACTTGACTTGTCCAACTCTGACTGCTCATTTTTACACAGAAAGAGGACTTGTGTGGATTTTGTCCTCCATCTCTGCTTGTTGGATTGTCAAACAGCTCCCTCCATTGGCCAGCCAGCCAAGAGGTAATTGTGTGAAGACTGTGGATGTTCTATCTTTAGGCCAACCGCTAAAGAAAGACCAGGAAAGCCAGATTGTAAAGCCCCCCGGAGGCAGATTTGTGATTTGTGATATTGGCTATAAAATAAAACTGACTAGACTTGAAAACAGAAACAAGGCTCAGGTATAGCCACAGCTCACTGGCTCCATTGCAACACTACACTTCCTGTTTACATCACTAAAAGCATAATAATAATAAAAACTTTTATTTGTCTAGCACCTTTCATTCATAAAATGCAGCTCAAAGTGCTTTACAGTATGGCGGCAAACACAAAACAAACAAAAAAAAGTAGTAAAAATGGTAGAAAGAGATAAAAACGTACTACATTAACTAAATGCCTGCTCGAATAAGTAGATCTTCAGTTGATTTTTGAAAATGTCAGCAGAGCTTGCATATCTAATTTAACTGGGCAGGGTGATCCACAGTCCTGGAGCGTAGTAGCTAAAAGCAGTTTGTTGTCATGGGAAGTGTAGAGTTAAAAACACAAAAGTTATGAATCATCCCAAATTGAAATAAGGAAAAGAAAAACAACAGAAGTGAACAAGAGACAAAATCCATGTACAAAATAGAACAAAGTGTCAGAATGTCTCATCAACATGGTTCTAATAACCCTGCCAAAGTTTAATTACAAATCAACAAAAACTAAATTATCTGAAAAGAAAAATCTAATTTTTGATTATTTATGTGTGTAACCTGATTTTATTGCTGATATATATATATATATATATATATATATATATATATATATATATATATATATATATATATATGATGTTTTATGAGAGAAAAAATCAGATTGCAAAGTAAAGAAAACCTAAAACTAAAATCTTAAAGTTTGCCTCAAAAACCTGAATGAACCTGAGTTAGTATGACTTACAGAAAGATGGTGTGTTTGTCAGCAGTGTGAGTGTTTCTGTACACAGGAGGAGACTCTCTCTCCTACAGAGAACACAGAGACACTGAGGAACCAGACCTGAGAGACGACCAGAAACCAAAGCCAGGATAAAGAGGTTCAGTGAATGTGGTGTTGAAGGTGTGGAGGTGGATCAGTGTGTCAGAGGAGACTCTGTAGAAGGAGAGAGTGCCAGCAGGACAGTCCACATACACTGCTACTCTGTTAGAGACAGGAGGAGGAGGAGGAGGAGGAGAGGACTGTTGTTCTCTTACTGTGCCTGACAGAGTAACCATCATCATCAGAGCATATCAGAGTCCAGGACTGATTATTTCGTCCAAACCTGCAGTCAACACTGCGTCCTCTCCTTCTGATTCCTCTGTAACTCACTGATATATGAGCCCTTCCTTCCCACTCGACCTCCCAGTAACAGCGACCAGTCAGACCATTTCTACACAGCAGCTGAGGCCAGCTGTCAAACCTCTCTGGATGATCAGGATATGGCAGCTTCTCTGTCACTACTGTCACCTTCCTGTTGTCGTCAGACAGTTTGAGGTTTCTGTGTACTGTGTTTGTGTCCAGTGTGAGTTCACAGGCATCTGATGGAGAGAACAAGACACAATACAGCAGCAGTTTATCATCTAACACAGCTGATGGGTTTATTTGTTGCTTTATTAACAGACTGACTGTTTATTAGATCAAAACTTCAGAGTGACTCATCTTTTGGAACTTCTTTCAAACTGAGAATTGAATGCAGATACACAAGCTTTTGATTTAAACTACTTTAACATGTGCTGCCTTGTTTTCATGAATCAAAGTGAACACACACTTACACTTCCTCACACCAGGTTTCAGCCTCTGCTCTCCACCATGTTCCACCCTGGAGGAAGAAACAGAGTCAGGATGAACCTTCAGAAGCTTCCTCATCAATGATCTTCATAAACCTTCACTCAGATCCACCATTAAGACAAAACAGCTGTATTTATAAAACACATTTCATACACAGACTCAATTAACTTTACATAAAATATTCAGAAGAAAACAATCAAATAATAAAAACGTTAGAAAAAGGAAACATCCAAAAAAACTGGAGGTAGTAAAATACTGAAAGGAAAAAAGATAAAAATATAATTTATAGTGTCGATGTCATGGTGCTAATGTTTCTGTCTGTTTGTCCCTGTTGTGTGTGTGTGTGTGTGTGTGTGTGTGTGTGTGTGTGTGTGTGTGTGTGTGTGTGTGCGCTGTGGGGCGTGGCCTCTGAGGAACTGCCAATCAACAACTGACACACTTGCTACCCATGTGCTGCTGTCTGGGCCGGGCATTTTGAGGAAGAAGAAGACAAATGCAGTCCATCCCAGAACAAACAGTGTTGATGACTACTGATATAAGACATTCATTGTGCATCATGTGGGTCTTGAACTCAAATGGGTCTTGGGCTCAATCTTTGAAATTTTTTAAAAATCTTGCTGGATCGTTTGTGGAGGACAGTCTGAAGATGCAAAGATGAAGATGTTTGGTGTCAACTGAGTAAAAAACGTGGGAGGTTTAATTACTTTTACAGTTTTTGAGAAAAATAGAGGGATGGACTTCAAAATTCCTGGCAGCTCGAAGCATCTGAACATTTGGTGATGGTTGCTGTAGCGCCACCATCAGGACTACTGGCCCACAATGCCTGTTGATGTTGTTTGGCATAGGACTGGACGTATTTGCAAAATGTTATTTATTTTCATGCATAGGAAGGCAGATTTCCTAGGAATAATAATAATAATAATAATAACAATAATAATAACAACAACAACAACAACATTGGCAATTCTGCCCAGCCCTTAATGAACCTTCAGAAGCTTCCTCATCAATGATCTTCATAAACCTTCACTCAGATCCACCATTAAGACAAAACAGCTGCGTTTGTAAAACACATTTCATACACAGACTTATTTAAACTTTATATAAAATTCCTTTGTTTTAATTCTATCTTTCATATATTATATTGTTCTGAGCATACTTGTTTTTGCTATTTGCTGCCTCTTTTATTTGTTATTCATTTTATTTTTTATTGTGCAGTATTTGCACTTGTTTTAATTTGCCTGTTTATATATATATATATATATATATATATATATATATATATATATATTTTTATATATTTTCTTCAGAATATTTTATAATAATAATAAAACTGTATTTACCTGTATGTAGCACCTTTCATACAGGTGTAGCTCAAAGTGCTTTACAATAAAGTGAAAAAATGAGAATATATATATATATATATATACAAAATACATGAGAATATATATATATATATATATATATATATATATATATATATATATATTCTCATTTTTTCACTGTATTGTAAAGCACTTTGAGCTACACCTGTATGAAAGGTGCTACATACAGGTAAATACAGTTTTATTATTATTATAAAATATTCTGAAGAAAAAAATTAAATAATAAAAAGGTCAGACAAAGAGGAAACATCCAAAAAAAATCGAGACAGTAAAATACTAAAAGATAAAAAAGGTAAAATATATAATTTATAGTGTCGATCTACAAACTATTCAAGTCAGTGGTCAACAGATACGTTTTTATCTTGGATTCAAAAGTGCTGAGTGTTGAATAAAGTCTCTGATAATCAGAACATGAATGTCCATTTTATTTGTCTCATTTTTTCAGTGTGACCTCGTGTTCATGTCAGCTGTTTTCTGTTTGGGAGGGAGGTTATTTTGCTCTGACCAATCAGCAGTGACTGACTTAACTTTCCCGGTGATGTCATTTTCAGTGGACAAAGAAGCTGTGGTAGAGGTTGTAGGAGCAGTTAACTTAACGTTTGTTGTGTTGATCAAACAAATATGTTATATGATTTAACCTGTAGAGATGAAAACATCTCAGGGTCTATACTGGAGCAGAAGATCACTGATAAGCTTTAAGGACCTTTCAAACAACGCGATTTGTGCTGCGCTATCCGCTGGCCTTGAGCACTTTGCTCGACGTAACGAAAAGCTGTCATGGCGCGGTGCAAACCATTGGAAATAATGGGTTTTAGAGCGCAATGGTACCTTTGTTGCATTGTGCCTGATCCACATTAGTCATATGGATACACTTCCACACACACAAAATGCCTCTACTGCAAGTTTCAGTTAGAAACATAAAATTAAGTTCATGATGAGTGATTAATTGATTGAATAAAAACATCTTTCCTTCCAGAGACCTTACATGTAATATAGCGAAGTGACAGGAGTGGAAAAAGTTTCTAAGTTTCTGAAGCCAAGAACGAACTTTGAACCTCGACTTTTAAGCCAACATAGAAGAGACATCTTCAAAGTGCTCAGAGAAAATAGAAATTTGAACATTTGACAGCTGGGTAAACTCCATCTGCTGATGAAGATCATGTAATATAATCAAAAGCTCCAGAAAAGCTACTAAATGAACCTTGAGCTGAGATTGTTTTGTCAACTGCTGTTTACAAGGACAAGAATGAACTTTGAACTCTTGATAAGTTTGCATCATGGTTTATAAACACTTGACTATTTGTCAAACAGAATGTGTGTTGTAGGTGTCAATAAGTGATCAACACCAGATCCTGGTCTGATATTAGTCAGGAGGTCAGTCTCAGAGGGGACAGGGACTCTCAACACATCACTTACTGTCTTCACTGTTATCAGCAGTGCTGCTGGTTCAGACTGTGAACCAACAGTCCTCAGCTTGTCAGTGTGACCGAGAAACAGTGTGTGAGCTCTTGTTGTCTGTTCATACCTGAGAGTGTCCAGTCTCCAGTGTGGATCCTCCAGTCCAGCAGACAGCAGCTTCACTCCTGAGTCTCCTGGATGATTGTAGCTCAGGTCCAGCTCTCTCAGATGGGAGGGGTTGGATCTCAGAGCTGAGGCCAGAGAAGTACAGCCTTCCTCTGTGATCAGACAGCCTGACAGCCTGGAGACACACACACACACAGTATGGCATGTCATTTATTTAACCAATTTTAATTATTAGAATTTGCTAAATGTTACATTTTCTAATCAGTCCACTGCTTTTAAATTCATTGTTACTAAAAAGTCCATCAGCAAAGTATTTAGACTTAAATCTGCATTAATTTATTTTTGGCCGATCAGGGGCAGAACAACAAGCTGTAAAACACAACACTGACATATTAACACCTCGTGAAGATGATATTGCGAATATCTTAGCAAACAGTTGCCTTGTTCTGCAGAGACCTGCCAAATCTAGCACAGAGGAGAAGAAGTAAAAGGTGAATATTTCTTCATCATTGAGTGCAGACAGCATCTCTGCGAGATTTCAAAAAAACAACTTGTAAGATGCAGTCAGATGCACTGGGAACGCTCTGTGACTGAATCACACAGTATGGTACAGAGTGCTGAGGTTAAAGAAGGGGCTAAGTCTCCACCAACTCTTGAGAAAAATATCTGGCTCTTTAGCTGTTAGATGTTCCACACTCTTCACCATCTAGTCTGACTGTATCTGTCTGCTGTTTGCTGCTGGGCAGGTAGAGTATAATGGGTTTATCAGAGCTTGTTTGATGAAAACAGCTGCCTGCTGCTGCTGAAAAAGGTGCTGATGAGAGCGGTGAGACTGAATCTAAACTGTAAAGTTGTGGGTTGTAAACAAAACAATGAGCTGAAAGCTTCAATGGTCCTAAGAGGTAGTGCAAACTCATGTGATAATTCTCTGTGGGTGTGTCGCTATGAACAACACCTGTCATATTGCAGATAGTAATTTGATCCATTGCTGATATAAGAACATTAATTAGAACAGTTTAATAATGTTTTTTCTTACCTTTGCTGCAGAATTAAAATTAATTATGAATCTTCATAACCAGAAGTTCATGGACAAAATTGGTACTGCAGTGTTACTGCAACTGTGTAATCTACACAGGTTAATCCTTTAGATGCTAGGTATCTTTTTATAGACATTACCAATATATATGTATGTCAAGCAACATTTAAATCGTCATCTGTTAAACCAAATCTGAATCTTGACCTGAGAGAATCTAATTTATAGTGTGGACTCTCCAGGACAGCAGAGAGCAGCTTCTAAAGATGTGATCTGACAAAAACAATCATCTATCCACCTCCACTACCACCGCCGACACCTCCTCTCAGCGTGAGCAGTGAAGGTCAGGTGATTAGGAATGATGGTGCACATAAATGAGCATTCAGTTTAGCATCTTCTCATATTTTTTACTGAGCATCAAAGCTCAGTATCAGCCCTGTGTGTATCAGCACAGCAGTAAAACCTTAATGACCCTCCCGACCACATACATCCATGAAGCGTTTCTTTGCTGTGTCAGCCACAAAAAATAAAACTGGATTTTTGAATGAGAAACAACAATGTGGAAAACCCACATCAGACAGAAAATGTTATTCTAAGGAGATCATCTTTAATATGTCTTAAAACATGTGAGGATATGATCTTTTGAAGTAGACTCTGTGCAGTCGAAACCTCACCCCCACCCACCCCATCAGAATCAGAATCAGAAATACTTTATTGATCCCCGTAGGGAAACTCTTTGTTACAGTAGCTCGCCTTTACGTCAGTGCACACAGGAGAAAGTACTAGAAAACGATATGATACACTATAAACAGGTCAGACATAAATTAAGTATCATGTCGGTATAAGTATAAGATAAACTAAGTGTCGAGTACCAAGTGGGTTTACTGGTAGATGGTGAAGTACAGTATAAAATACAATGTCACTAATTATGTAATAAATAATAGTAGTAAGCGGAGGTGCATGTACTGTCGAGAGTAATTGAGGTATATCCGTAACAATAAATAAGAAAAACTAACAAGGGAAAACTAATATTGCACTTGAGTAGTAAACAGAATATTGCACAATTATTATTAATTATGGCGGAGATGTAATGCTCAATGTCCAGTTTAGTGACCTAGGGTCAAACAGACTAATCCTTAGAGGGAGGAGTTAAATAGTTTGATGGCCACAGGCAGGAATGACTTCCTGTGGCGCTCTGTGGTGCATTGTGGGGGGATGAGTCTTCCGCTGAAGGTGCTCCTTTGTTTGACCAGCACGTCATGGAGCGGGTGGGAGACACTGTCCAAGATGGCGTGTAGTTTGGCCAGCATCCTCCTCTCTGACACCACCGCCAGAGAGTCCAGCTCCACCCCCACAATGTCACTGGCCTTACGGATCAGTTTGTTGATTCTGTTGCCGTCCGCTACCTTCAACCTGCTGCCCCAGCATGCAACAGCATACAGGATAGCACTGGCCACCACAGACTCATAGAACATCTTCAGCATTGTCCGGCAGATGTTGAAGGACCTCAGCCTCCTCAGAAAATAGAGGCGGCTCTGGCCCTTCCTGTAAACAGCCTGAGTGTTCTTGGTCCAGTCCAGTTTGTTATCTAAGTATACTCCCAGGTACTTGTAGTCCTCCACAATGTCCACACTGACCCCTGGATGGAAACCGGGTCACTGGTGCCTTGGCCCTCCGTAGATCCACAATCAGCTCCTTTGACTTTGTCGCATTGAGCTGCAGATGGTTCTGCTCGCACCATGAAACAAAGTTACCCACCACAGCCCTGTACTCCGTCTCATCACCACCGCTGATACATCCCACCACAGCAGAGTCATCAGAAAACTTCTGAAGGTGGCAGGACTCTGTGTGGTAGCTGAAGTCTGTGGTGTAGATGGTGAAGAGGAAGGGAGAGAGGACAGTCCCCTGAGGGGCCCCAGTGTTGCTGACCATGCTGTCTGACACACAGTGCTGCAGCCGCACATGCTGTGGTCTGCCAGTCAGGTAGTCCACAATCCAGGACACAAGGGGGGCGTCCACCTGCATCGCTGCCAGCTTCTCTCCCAGCAGGGCAGGCCGGATGGTGTTGAAAGCACTGGAGAAGTCAAAAAACATGATCCTCACCGTGCTTGCCGGCCTGTCCAGGTGGGTGTGGATGCGGTTAAGCAGGTAGATGATGGCGTCCTCAACTCCCAGCCGGGCTGGTAGGCAAACTGAAGGGGGTCCAGGAGGGGTCTGACGATGGGCCGCAGCTGTTCCAGCACTAGTCTCTCCAGGGTCTTCATTATGTGGGAGGTCAGTGCCACCGGTCTGTAGTCCTTGGAGCCACTGGGACGTGGCGTCTTCGGCACAGGAACGAGGCAAGATGTCTTCCACAGAATGGGGACCCTTTGAAGACTCAGGCTCAGGTTGAAGACGTGTTGAAGGACTCCACAAAGCTGGGGGGCACAGGCTTTTAGCACCCTGGGGCTAACGCCATCGGGGCCTGCAGCCTTGTTTGAGTGGAGCCTCATCAGCTGTCCTCTCACCTGGTCAGCAGTCAGGCACACAGCAGAAGTTACAGGTGGGGGAGGGGGGGAGTCGTTGGTCTGGAGAGGGCCGTTAGCCTGATGGGGAGGGGGGAACAGAGTACTCAGAGGAGCTTGAGGGCCGACAGCAGCTGAGTTAGAGGGGGGATGAGCAGGAGCCGGTGTGTCGAATCTGTTAAAGAACAGATTAAGTTCGTTGGCCCTGTCCAAGCTGCCTTCAACTCCTCTGCTGCCAGTCGGTCTGAAGCCAGTGATGGTCTTCATGCCGCTCCAGACCTCCCTCATGTTGTTCTGCTGGAGTTTCCGCTCCAGCTTCCTCCTGTACTTCTCTTTGGCCTCCCTGATTTTCACCTTCAGGTCGGCCTGGATTGCCCTCACCTCCTCCCTATTACCATCCGTAAAGGCCCTCCTCTTGGCATTCAGAATGTCCTTGATGTCCTTTGTTACCCACGGTTTGTTATTTGGATAACAATGGACCATCTTGGTTGGGACATTGCAGTCCACACAGAAGTTAATGTAGCCAGTGATGCACTCAGTGAGCCCGTCAATGTCCTCTCCATGAGGCTCACAGAGTGCATCCCAGTTTGTCACTTCAAAACATTCCTGCAGTGTCTCATAGGCCTCCCCTGACCATCTCCTCACTGTCCTTGTGGTCGCAGGTTGCCTTTTAACTAGAGGCACATAGCAGGGTTTAAGGTGAACCAGGTTGTGGTCTGACCTACCCAGAGGGGGGAGGGGAGAAGAGCTGTATGCATCCTTAACGTTAGCATACAGCAGGTCCAGTGTCCTCTCCTCTCTAGTAGGACAGCTCACATACTGGGTGAAATTAGTCAGTGTTGTTGAAACACTGACATGGTTGAAGTCACCCGAGATTAAAATGAGTGCACTCGGGTGTTGAGTCTGTAGATGTGCTATGGTGGTGTGAATGGCGTTGCACGCCGATGCTGGGTTAGCAGAGGGGGGGATGTAAACAGCCACAACAATGGCATGTGAAAATTCACGTGGCAGATAATATGGCCGGAGTCCCACAGCTAACAGTTCAATGTCCCGGCTACAGATACTCTGCTTGATGGTAATGTGACCAGGGTTATACCATCTGTTGTTAACTAGAACAGCAAGCCCGCCGCCTTTCCGCTTACCGCTCCCGGTGTGATCCCTGTCAGCCCGAAAAGTCTGAAAGCCGTCGATGGAAACGTTATGGTCCGGGATATCCTGGTGTAGCCATGTCTCTGAGAAGCACATCAAACTACACTCACGGAACTCCGTCTGACTCCGGGCTAACGCCGTTAGCTCGTCCATTTTATTCGCCAGCGATCTCACGTTGCCCATGACGAGAGAAGGCAGACACGGCTTAAATCTCTTATTCTTAAGTCTCTTTTGTCTGCACCCCTCTCTCTTCCCTCGCCGCTTTGTTCCACCTCTGCATCCTCGGTGTGTTCTCCTCCAGATCTCCGTGGGGACATCAGTTGTCCTGGGCGCCATGCTGCCCGGCTTCAGCGCGATCAGCTGTTCCCTGGTGTAAACAATGCGGCCAAACAGCTGATCTGCAGCGGTGCCCCGACCGAGTAGCAGAAGAAGAAATTCCACGGCGAAAAAAAGTACAAAAACACTTTCTACCCTCATTTTCGCAAAGAGCGTAGTTTAAATTACACTTACACACAAGTTACTCAAGTTTGGAAGAAAAAAGGAAAGTTAAAAGTTGGAAAAAAGGAAAGTTAAAAGTTGGAAAAAGTAAGACGACGAGACGGAGCTACAGCAACAGGCAGCATGCGGGCTGGCGCATGCGCACTAATCTGTCGGTCATGAGACCACTCTTTGCAAGCTTGCCGGTCCCACATCCAAAAAGGTAAAAAACCCCTACCCATAAGGCATTTAATGTTTGTACAACACAGTGTTACACAAAAACATCACAGTGTGATCTGACCTGAGAGTCTCCAGGGTACAGTGTGGACTCTCCAGTCCAGCAGAGAGCAGTTTCAGTCCTGAATCCTGCAGGTCGTTGTTACTCAGGTCCAGCTCTCTCAGACTAGAGGACTGGGAGCTGAGAACTGAGGACAAAGTGTTACAGCTTCTTTCTGACAGATTACAGCCACCCAGCCTGAAGGAGAGTTAGTGATAAAGACAAACATTGACACCGTTTCTATTGTCTACAATGTGAGAAACACATTTCTATGGTTGCCCTCTCTGACTCAATGAGTTGAAAATTCAAGCATTAGGGTCTCAGGAGACGAGAACAATTTTTTTATTGTGAATATTACTGGAACCAAACAGCAATTTATCAAAATATATAAAATACAATCTTATTTCTGGGATCACAATAATATACAGAAATATTTTAGCCTTAAATGCACTACACTGTATTCCCCCCTACATTCCTACATCTTCCTACTTTCACCTGTGGAGGTACAGTCATACTGAAGAAACAATTTGAAAGAATGTTCAATTCATCAACTAACCAGTCAGTTGACTAGATCTTCTCACTTTACTGAGACTTTAATTAGTTCTGAACGCTCTGTGACTGAATCACACAGTATGGTACAGAGTGCTGAGGTTAAAGAAGGGGCTAAGTCTCCACCAACTCTTGAGAAAAATATCTGGCTCTTTAGCTGTTAGATGTTCCACTTTCTTCACCATCTAGTCTCTGACTGTGTCTGTGTGCTGTTCGCTGCTGGGCAGGTAGTGTATAATGGGTTTATCAGAGCTTGTTTGATGAAAACAGCTGCCTGCTGCTGCTGAAAAAGGTGCTGATGAGAGTGGTGAGACTGAATCTGAACTGTAAAGTTGTGGGTTGTAAAAACTAAACAAGTAGCTGAAAGATGCTTAAACGGTCCTTAGAGCTGAGAGGTAGTGCAAAGTCATGTGATAATTATCTGTGGGTTTGTCACTATGAGCTTCACCTTTCATGTTGCATGGTCATTTGATCCACTGTTAATGTAAAAATACTGAATAGAGCAGGTTTAATGATTGTCGAATTTTACCATTGTTACAGAATTAAAAGAAATTATGATGGCTTCTCAAAGACATCATCATCATTACCAGAAAAAGTTTTGGAGAAATTGGAACTGCAGTGTTTTTGAGTATAATCTACACTGTTAAATCCTAAATATGTTGGGTGTCTTTGTTTAAGAGACATTAACTTATATGTCAAGCAACATTTTATCTGTTAAACAGAAGCTGAATACTGACCTGAGAGTCTCCAGTGTACAGTGTGGACTCTCCAGTCCAGCAGAGAGCAGCTTCACTCCTGAATCATGCAGGTCGTTGTTACTCAGGTCCAGCTCTCTCAGACTAGAGGACTGGGAGAGAACTGAGGACAGAGCTTCACAGCTTCTCTCTGACAGATTACAGCCACTCAGCCTGAAGGAGAGTTAGTGATAAAGACAATACTGTTTCTGCCATCTACAATGTAAAACACATCACATTTCTATGGTTGCTCTTACTGACTTGCTGAGTCAAACAACCAAACATAAGGATATTAGGCGACAAGAAGATTTTTGGACTATTAGTGTTTTTCATTGTGTGTATTACTGGGATCTAATAGCAATTCATGAAATTTTCAAAAATTATAGTCACATCTCTGGGATCCCAATAACGCAGCAACATAAACAAGTAATTTGAGCCTTAAATGTGATAGATCTTTTTTTATTTCATGGCTGCATTAATCTGTGCTGGTACAATGATACTGAAGAAACAGTTTGAGAGATTCTTCAATTGATCAACTCAATTCGTTGACTAAATCTTGCGAATATGAGTTCACTAAGACTTTAATTAATTGAGAACAACCCTACACATGTAATACAGTTAGTATCTGCAGTTATCTGTCCACTTACAGAGCTTTGTTGGAGGCTTTGACCACTGGCAGCAGCCTCAGAAGAACCTCCTCTGATGGAGAGTATTTCATCAGATCAAACACGTCCAGATCTTTTTCTGATGACAGTAAGATGAAGCCCAGAGCTGACCACTGAGCAGGCGACAGTTTATCTGTGGAGAGACTTCCTGAACTCAAGTAGTGTTGGATCTCCTCCATTAGAGAACGATCATTCAGTTCATTCAGACAGTGGAACAAATTGATGTTTCTCTCTGGAGACAGATTCTCACTGATCTTCTTCTTGATGTACTCGACTGTTTCCTGGTTGGTCTGTGAGATACTTCCTGAGTGTGTCACTAGGCCTCGTAGGAGAGTCTGATTGGTCTGTAGAGAAAGACCCAGGAGGAAGCGGAGGAACAAGTCCAGGTGTCCATTTGGACTCTGTAAGGCCTTGTCCACAGCACTCTGGTAGAAATGTGTTGGTTTCAGGTTTGTCTCTAAATGGTTTAGACCACAGGGAGGTCAAAAGTCCAGTCCACCAGGATGTTGTTTCTGACAGCAGACTGACACCAGAGTTGATGAATGTCAGATGGACATGAAGAGCAGCCAGAAACTCCTGAACACTCAGATGGATGAAGCAGAACACCTTGTCCTGGTACAGCCCACTCTCCTCTCTAAAGATCTGTGTGAACACTCCTGAGTACACTGAGGCTGCTCTGATATCGATGCCACACTCTGTCAGGTCTGATTCATAGAAGATCAGGTTGCCTTTCTGCAGCTGCTCGAAAGCCAATTTTCCCAGAGACACAATCATCTTCATGCTCTTTTTATTCCAGTATGGATCTGTCTCAGCCCCCCCATCATACTTGACGATCTTCACTTTGGACTGAACCACCAGGAAGTGGATGTACATCTCAGTCAGGGTCTTGGGCAGCTCTTCTTCTTCACTGGTCTTCAACACATCCTCCAGAACTGTAGCAGTGATCCAGCAGAAGACTGGGATGTGGCACATGATGTGGAGGCTTCGTGATGTCTTGATGTGGGAGATGATTCTGTTGGCCTGCTCCTCATCACTGAATCTCTTCCTGAAGTACTCCTCCTTCTGTAGGTCAGTGAACCCTCTGACCTCTGTCACCATGTCAACACACTCAGGAGGAATCTGATTGGCTGCTGCAGGTCGTGTGGTTATCCAGAGGCGAGCAGAGTGAAGCAGGTTCCCCCTGATGAGGTTTGTCAGCAGCACATCCATTGAGGTGGACTCTGTAACATCAGTCAGGACCTCATTGTTCTGGAAGTCCAGAGGAAGTCGACACTCATCAAGACCGTCAAAGATGAACACAACCTGGAACTCTTCAAACCTGCAGATTCCTGCTTCTTTGGTTTCAGTAAAGAAGTGATGAACAAGTTCCACCAAGCTGTACTTTTTCTCTTTCAGCAGATTCAGCTCTCTGAAAGTGAATGGAAATGTGAAGTGTATGTCCTGGTTGGCTTTGTCTTCAGCCCAGTCCAGAGTGAACTTCTGCGTTAAGACTGTTTTCCCAATGCCAGCCACTCCCTTTGTCATCACTGTTCTAATTGGTTCATCTCTTCCAGGTGAGGGTTTAAAGATATCTTCACACCTGATTGTTGTTTCTGGACTGTCTGGTTTCCTGGATGCTGTTTCAATCAGTCTGACCTCATGTTCATCATTGACCTCTGCAGTTCCTCCCTCTGTGATGTAGATCTCTGTGTAGATCTGGTTCAGAAGGGTTGGGTTTCCTGCTTTAGCAATCCCCTCAAACACACGCTGATATTTCTGCTTCAGGTGAGATTTGAGTTGATGTCGACAAACTGCAGCAACAGTTCCTGAATGAAAACACAACAGATTAGATCAGTGAGTGGATGTTAGTGTTAATATGAGGAAAGTCAGGTGTGGAAAAGTCTCTTACTGCTCTGCAGACGGTCAGCCAGCTCCTCCTGCTTCATTCTCTTCAGGAAGTGCAGTGTGATCTTCAGAAATGCCTCTCTGCTGCTCGTCCTCTGCTCTTCCTCCTCACCATCCACCACCTCCTCATCCTCACTCTGTCTCCCTAAGCATTCTGGGTAATCTGGACTCAGAACCTTCTGGAACTTTTTCAGCTCGTTCTTCACAAAAGTGACAACGTTTTCCTCAAGATGCTGGAAAAGGAAAATAAAACTTTTAAATTATGTTTTTTATTCCATTTGCAGCTGAAGTAAAAGTCGTTGGACATTTACACACCATAAATATGGAGTCCAGGTCTGTTGGATGCTGCTGGACAGACTGACCACCAGGAACCTGCTGAACTCTGTGGAGAAAACAGGAAGTATGTTGATTCCATTGAATATCAACAGATACCCATTTTCACATTTCGACTGAGCGATCTGGTTACACAGGGCTGATGGTGAACTGCCACCCCACATATCTTTCTAACGTTTCCTGGCTGAAATTCCACTTTTACTGTATCATGTGTTAAATGATGCATTTCCTCTGATTACAGTGACAGAGATCATGGAGTTTGATGATTTAAATCATAAGCTAACAGTAACTCCTGCTGGGTTTAATGAGCTCGTCCACACAGCACTTTCACATCCAGACTGTGGAAGTCGGACAGAAGTGCTACGTTCATGTTAGTTTTCCCAAAGTCTTTGTCATAATTAATTTCAGACCAGTGTTTAGAGACTGAAGAACTGCCACATTCACACAGACCACCTTCATCTGTCAGAGGGGGCGACTGCAGACCGCGATTAACCCAAACATCTCTGCTTCCACTGTCAGTGTAAATGTGTTCAGAGATGCTTGAGAGTGCAACACACAATCAGCCACCGGATTCGACTATATCTCCAAGATACAGAGGGAGACATGAAACATTAACACTGAAGACCAGTATTCCTGACATTAACCATCCAACTTTCTCCCCAAAAGACTGAATATGTGGACAATAACTAAATACGTTGTCATGGTCCACCTGTACTGATCCACACTTCCTCCAGTAAGAGCACTGGGTCCCAGTTCTTTTGCATTTCAGCTGAGGGGTTATAAGATGCTTTCTTGAAACTGACCCAAGTTATTATTCTAAATTTGGCATCATGGGTATTTTTGTGAAATACATTTGAAATTGTCTTGCAGCAATTACAGCTACAGCTTACAATTATTTCCATTATTGATTAATCTCTTAATTAGATTTATAAGTGATCGAAAACTTGTTTAGACCGTAAAATGATAGAAAAGACTGAAAAAGTCTTCATTTGGTCCAGAACTCAAATATATTACATTTATAATGATATAGAAGAGAGAAAAGCAGAAAATCATCACATTTGAGAAGATGGCACCAGAGTGATCAACATGTTTGGCTGGTTAATGTACTCTCAAACTGATCAATCGATTCATGTATTAACTGTTTCTGTGAGTTAAAAAAAAGTTGGCAGATCCTTTTGTGTCATGACTTGATAGAAGGAGAGCTGCAGAATAACAAACTCACCTGGTTAAAGTCTTACCTTTCTTCAGCAGAGTGGTGTCCATCTCTGAAGTTTAAAGGATGACCCATGGACTTGTCACTCTTCATGGACACACAGCTGGGTCCAGGTCCAGGAGAGTCTGGTCTCTGCTGACGAACCCTGATAGAAACAGAGACAAACCAACGCACCTCTCAGACCTTCAACTACAAATTTATGGTCGAATATATTAGAATCTGAAAGAGAGCCAGTCCAGAAAAACCAAGAGGTGCGTGCAGACAACAAACGGTTTCTGCTGACTCAGGTGGCAGTGGCAGCTGCTGCTCCTGTGTAGGTGTACGACCATTTACCACAGCCGCCTGAACTGACCATCGCTGAAAACTGAAACCACTCGTTATTTGTTAGCTAGTGCGCTATATTTACATCCTGCCATTTTAAGACAAGATAAACCTGTATTGATCCCCGCTGGGGAAATTCAGTTGTTGCAGCAGCACAAGGACAGCAACAAGTGCAGATAAATAGGGAAAGTAAAAGAAAGAAATAACAAAAAACTAAAATAAGAAAATACTCAAAACAGAAACTATACAAAAGTTACAAAATAAAGTATTTACACAAGTAGAAATCTGAATTCTCAGTCACCTGTATGCTCTATATAGAGCCCTAAAAAATCCTGACACTTGAACAAAAGAAGGACTGCCCCTGGCAGGTACACTCCTTCCTGCTGAACAGCTCACAAAGCAAAGCTTTGCCTCTGACAGATGTGTACCCTGAATTATATGACCCCAGAGTACAAATATGTTAGCTTGTACAAAGACAGGATTAGAGCAGCGTCAGCTTCAGACTTTGATTATCTGCTTTGGGACGATAAACAGAGTTCATAATATCCGTTAGCTGAGCTGGTTATATAAATTGAGTCGAGCATTTGTTGTGTTTTAGGCTACAACCAGGGTTCGAACTACGGGGGGGGAGACATGAGCTCCCACAAAGCCTCATCTGAGGAATTTAGGGGGAGCTTTAAAATACTGTAATTTTTGGTGCCACTGGGTTTTTTTTCTGTATAAATGTGTATTTCCAGAAAAACCAAGAGGTGCGTTCAGACAACAAACGGTTTCTGCTGACTCAGGTGGCAGTGGCAGCTGCTGCTCCTGTGTAGGTGTATGACCATTTACCACAGCCGCCTGAACTGACCATCGCTGAAAACTGAAACCACTCATTATTTGTTAGCTAGTGCGCTATATTTACATCCTGCCATTTTAAGACAAGATAAACCTGTATTGATCCCCTAAAATAAGAATAAAAACAGAAACTATACAAAAGCATTTGGAGAGAAAAATTACAAGGTAAAGTATTTACACAAGTAGAAATCTGAATCCTCCGTCACCTGTATGCTCTATATAGTATATTTTCCTGTATAATTAGGTTCCTGACATAAATAATAGGCTAATAATGAAGCATTGGGCAACATGCCTGTTTCTTGGTGTTACCTCGAGAATGTTTCACTGTGCAGCGAGCATTGGGTGTTGTGTTTGGAGTATCTGCTGGAAAAGTCATCTTGCTATGTTTTCCATAACATTTGAGGCTGTGGGCGTGTTCATCACTGCCGTGGGATGCAGCCTCGGTCGGGTCTGTTTAACAAAGCAACACACAGCTCTGCCTGTCCGCTGTACGCCGGCTTTTTATTGTTTTTCGGCAGAGAGCGATTTAAAAAACGTTGCAACGGTGAATCATTTTCCTGTAAGTCTGGGACCATGTTGACTTACTGAGTCTCTGAAGGAAGTCGTCCTTTAAACTTAAAAGGTTCATCCATGGACTGGTGGCTCTTGATGGACACACAGCTGGGTCCAGGTCCAGCAGAGTCTGGTCTCTGCTGCTCTGGGCTTCAACACAACACACACAGAGCTTTGACTGTGAATAATGATGGTGGAGAGATCTGAGAGCTGAACTCTGACATGGAGAAGAGTCATGGACAGTCAGAGATCCTCAACTCACCTCTGAGCTCTGGTCTGGCTGCCATGTTCCCCACACAGAGTGGTTTTAGAGGGGGGGGCTCCCTCCTCTGTCTCCTCACACTGGTTCATAGCAGAGCCCACACCTTCACACAAACACAACAACATGTTGTCAGAGCTCACACATTATTTAGCATCATTCCTCTCAGTCACATGACAAACATGCAGAGCTCTGACTGGAGGAAACTCAGGAAGCTTTCTGACACCGAATTCACTAAAATCCTAAACACACAAATCTGACAGTTTACATGAATAGAAATGTTGACAGTTTCAGCTGCAGTGCAATATTTTAGTTTTAAAAAGGTGCTTTCAGGCTCTTTAAGGATTCAGGCTGAATGGTGCCAGCAAAGAAACAACTAGGTGGTGGGGACATATTATTAATACAAATTCATAATGATGTGTTATTAGAAAGTGGTACCCACACCACTTCCACAGAGCTGAAGAGCAGCCCAGCACATGGACAGACTGCAGTCAGCATCACAGCAGCTGCACACAAAAGCCGGAGTGCGCCTGTATTCTGATCTTTACGGTGACGTCATTCCGATGATTTTGTCCCAAACAAACAAACAAACAAACAAACAAACGGTTGCAACAAGAAAGCAGCTTTCACACTGCTGACTGACTGTTAGCAGCTGTTTTCACTGTTTCAAACGTCTTCTGCTAAAAAGCACAAAGGCCGAGCGGTGGATCCTGTCGACCAACGCCCTCAAAGCCTCTCACACATTCACACAGCTTTTACACCAATGATTGTGTCAAACTAACGCAGACACACACAGTCAGATAACATGAGTCCTTACAGAAGAAAAGAGACATGAAAAACACACTTTTACCTTTTTGTCTGGACGGAGAAAAGAATCTGCGCCAGGACGAGAGAGAAAGTGAAAGTTAGAGACGGAAAGAGAAGTGAGCTTGAAGAAGAAAGCTTCTCTGTGCTCACCTGAAATCTCACGCTGTGTACTTACCAGGTGATGTTGTGACAACTAGCTTCGAGCCAATCACAGTCCAGTATGCAACGTACACAGGTGTGATGTGAAGACTCCAAACTCCGGTGCACATAGACTGACTGTATAATTGAGAGGTTCATAAAAGGCCACCAGGGGGCATCAGTTCGAACCAGACACAATGTTCCTTTGAGTTGTTTACTGAATAAACAGAGGAGGATGTGTGCTTCTGTAATGTAGACAGTGCAACAACACTTTCAGAGGAAAAATCACATTTCTGGTAAAGATGCTGTTATAAGAGATGCCAAATACAAAACCAGAAATGAAAAATAACTGAGGCCATATTTCTGAAATGGCTGTTCAAACACTGATTGCAAAGTGCAACAATGAGGCGCTCTGCTAAATCAGCTGAACATCTTCAGTATTTCTACGTTTCGGAATACTTTGGCGTCGTCTGCGGCGAGCGTATGCTATGACTGTTTGTTGTCACCCTGCTGCTGCCACAATACAGCGCCCGATCCACGCTGACTGGCTGTGGGAAGACCCAAAACCCAAAATGGGAGCAGTGGTAAGTTTTTCCTTTAACTGCTCCAAAGAAGAGTCACACTCCGGCGTCCACACAGCACAAAACTGGTGCCCTGCTGTTCCCACCTGAACAGTGGTTGGCCCGGCCACCTGTGAGAAGCAGCTTACAGCAGCTCGTCACAGCACAGACCTTGGACGAGTCAGTCCCTACACCGCCTGTGACACCTGACGGCCCAAGAACTTCACTGACTGCTGTAGAAAAGCACATTTCTGAAGCTTCACCTTAAGGCGAAATCGTCCTCATATACCACTCCTTTGTTTAGTCAGGTTTTGATAGGAGATGGATAAATCACTTTCAGAAATCTTTTTATTTCCAGACAACTTCAGAAAATAATATTCAAACAAACTGAAATATTCCAATCAGGCAGGCCGGGTTTTCCACTGAACCTCCACATGAAAAGTGAAAAAGCTCTCCATTAACAGAAGAATCTAAATTCTGAGCCCTGATAGAAACCAGGAAAACTAAACTACTGAGTCATTTGTCGTCACGGTTTTGGGTTTTTGTCCTGTTGTTTCCTGTTTTATTTTGGAATATTCTCCCTCCCTCTTGTGTCTGGTAGTTTTGCTTCCTGTCTTTGACTGCTTTGATTGTTTCCCCGTGTCTCGCTGTCCCCCCGACCTGAGTGGACTTCAGCCCGTGTCTCTTTTGTTCAGAGTCAGATCATTGCTGTACCGGGTGTCCTGCGTTTGTCCTGTGTCTCTGTGCGCTCCCTGTGGATTTACCTGTGTTGGACATTTACCTGAACTTCTCACCCTCAGTTGTTTTGTCTTCCTTCGTAATAAGTAAATAGTCGTCTTTTGTTTCCACCGTTTCCATGTGTATTGTCTGCTCGTGGGTCCGCCTCCTGAACTGAATGCAACATTTGTACCTTGAACTTACGTTTCTGTCTCTACTCTACAGTGTGGTCCTCAGGCCGGACTAGTGTTTGCTGACTGCAGGATCTCTGTCAGGCGCTGTTCACCTGAGGCTTTGGGATTTCCTACAGTCACTTGTCCTCTGTGTCTTCTCCCACAGTCATGCAGGTCGGATTCATCGAACGGCTCAAAGTGACATTTTGAACTGAAGTGAAAATCCTTCAAGATGCTTTTAATTCGGAGAGCGCTGAAGAAGCTGGTTCAGTAGATAAAACATGTCTTCAGTACAGAAACGGAGGTCAGACTCATGGTTTGGAAAGATTGTACGAAATCTCCTCCTGATGAATAATATGAGCTGAAGCAGCATGTATGAGTCAGAATAGGAGAACAGGGTAGTTCTATCCCACTGACAGGATGCTACAGCACTTTCCTGTCCATCAGGACGAGAAGAAGAAGAAAGCAGCCAGTGGTTCTGTTTGTTTCCTGCACTTGTCGTTGTGGTACTAAGTTGTCTGTCTGATTTTTCTGTGTGGGTAGATGGGGGATAAATCCTTGTCTCTGATTGGCTACTCCTGCTCAGGACATACATGGATGATGTGATCACCTGAGAGTTGCAAAATAATGGCATGTATCTTTTACATTGAACTTTAGGGCTGCTGGACAGAGGAAGAGGGAGTTTAAACAGGAAGTGGAAGGGGACAGTCTGAAGCTCATCACTGGCTGCGCTTCAACCAGGGACGGACTTTATGAGGGGACTACTACTCCTGAAGAGGCTTTACCTGCAGCCAGAGAGCCAGAGAGCAGCTGGTGTCGTTCTGCCATCAGTCCAGTAGATGTCCTCACTCACCTACAGTGTGTGTGGAGGGGGCGTGTCTGTAAAAGTCACTGACCGACAGAATGAGAGCGCAGATCTGGAGCCGTATTCACAAATCTTGTCTCAGCACTGAGAGCGGTTCTTCACATTTATTCAGAAAGCTGCTGAGAGAAGAGAAGAGGCAGGGCTGACCCTGTTACTGCGGATCATGTTTTAATGAACTTATTCCGATCTCAACAGTGATTGGTTGACAGGTGACCAGTCTGTGTCAGTGAATGTCAAGTAAAACATTTTTCAATATGATAAACAGATGGATGGACAGATTTCATTACAAATATGTTAGATGTTGTATTAACTAACAGATTCATACATGAAAACAAGGGAAATATTGACTTGTTAAATATTATATCTGCATGTGATATTTTTTGTCCATTTTGAACAAACTGGGGTCTGAAGAGCAGATTTTTTTGGATTGCATCCTTCGTGTTGCTGCCCCCCCCTGCAGCCGCTCTCAGACTGAGGAGCTGCTCTTAGATCAGAGGGTTTAAAGCCTGAAGGTGTGAGCCTCCCTTCAGAGAAAACTCAGCCGACTGCTGTGGAGCTCTTGGTAACAAACATCCCTTTTTAAAATGTTAGGCCCACACTGACTCTCTGAGCTGTGTCACAGCCTCCGCTGCAGCTGCGTGTTGATAAGCGGCCAAATCAGCGGACGAGCTCCAATTATGTAATTAACGTCCCATTTTTCCGGAGCACCCTTCACCTCTGACTGACACGCCCTTACTCAGCTTTTAGCCTGAGGATGTTTGGTGAATATGAACCTGAAATCTGTCTGACTGACACTTTACTGACAAACTCGTTTAAAGCATGAAATGATCTTTAAACACAGTGTTTGTGCACAGGGTAGTACAAACAGTGCACGCTTCAACACAGTGGGATGGGTTCGAGATGCGGCAGAAAACAACATGGACGTCTACTCAAACTGTACCTACAGTCCTGGACCGGGGAGATTTGGATGAATATTGGAAATCCAGATTCGAGCTCTGAAAGGCCATCAATAGGGCTAAGAGTCAATACAGGGACAAAGTGGAGGCATACTACCATGGCTCGAACACCAGGAATATGTGGACTGGACTATGAACCATCCCTGACTATAGAAGGACAGTCTGCAGTAATGAGGAAGTGTCTGAATCTGTCCCAGATGAGAATAACACTCCTGCTGTGAGGATACAAAAGGCCCAGGACCCCCGCCCACTGGAAACATCCGGGGCAGATGGGAGTAAATCCTTCAAAATGATTAACCTCCTGGTCCTCCACCTCCAAGGCTCCTGGTCTTGATGGTCCCCCCTGGCCAAGTACTGTGTGCAGATCAGCTGGCGGATGTCTTTGCAGATATTTCTGACCTCTCTCTGCTGAAGAGTCCCCACATTTTAAAAAGACCACCATTGTCCCCAAAAGTCTAAACCTCTCTGCCTGAACAACTGCAGACCAGCAGTTAGTTCTGTCATCATGAAGTGTCAAAACCCACATCCCCTCTTCTCTGCCGAACCCACTGGACCCACTACAGTCTGCATACAGGCCAAACAGGTCAACAGGTTTCTCTGGCCCTCCACACTGCCCTCACACCTGAAACAGAGCAACACAAACTGTTCATCAATACCGTTGGCCCTCCAAGCTCGTCATCATGCTCAGAGGTCTGGGACTCAGCTCCTCCCCAAGCAGCTGGATCCTGGACTTCCTGACCAGCAGAGCCCAGGTTGTGTGGATAGGCACCACCACCTCCACCACTGGAGCCCCCCAGGGCTGTGTGCTCAGCCCCCTCCTGTACTCGCACAGCTCAAACAGCACCGTTAAGTCCCCTGATGAACCCACCGTCGTGGACCTGATCAACGGAGATCAGCAGATGTCCTGCAGAGGGGAGGTCAGCAGGACACCACCCATCTCCATCAGTGGGACTACAATGGAAAGAGTCAGCAGTCTTAGGTTCCTTGGTGTCCAGATCAGTGAGGACCTTTCCTGGACATCATCACCAAGACCTGCGTAGGCTGAGGAGTCGCATGATGGACAAGAAGACGCTCACCGCCTGGTGTGGACTGCAATGCAGCCACAAACACACGGCACCACTGCTCCGACATCCGCAGCACTGCGACTTTTAAAAATCATTCTTAAAATCATTGTATTTAGTTCTCAGATGGGACTTTGTTGTTACTGCCGCTCACGTGACGCTGGTCAGCGACTCGGTGAGTCAGCCCAGGTTTCCAGCCACGAGCGCGCTCACACAAAGGGGCGGGGTTTGCAGCATATGACCAATCGCAAACATGGACACGTCTACAAACTGTAATATTAGAAAAAGTTCAAAACATGATCCAGCTGCATCTGCAGCTGCAAAACATCACCGACTGTGTGAACGTGGAAATTAGTTAACAGGCTTATAATATCATGATCATCAGAGCAGAGAGCCGACTATAATTACATTTATAAAGTTTATTTGTTTAGCACGTTACAAAGTGCTTTACTCAGAAAACACAACAATAAACTAAACAGTGAATAAAGAGGAATATGATCGCTGTAGCCTCCTTTGAGCCGCAGTCACTAGGTGTTCAGCTTAAGTTACCATGGCGATCTGCCCCGGGCCTGTAATAAAGACCTGGGACAGTGGGCGATCCTCTGTGACCGAGCACCGCAGCATCCACGACCCCAGATCAGTCTGGTCTCCTTCATCACACTGTCGGCATTCAAATCACACATTGATCTGAGCTCAGACACTTCCTGCTCACACGTCAGGAGGAAGTTCACTAATGACTGCATTAAGGGACAGCTTCAAACAAGATCAATGATGACGTGATACAGGAACAGTCAGTCCAGCAGCTCACTCGTGTCCTGATCAGGTCTGTGGAGAAAAACAGGCTCAGATTGATCTCAGTGTGACACTAACTCCACCCGCAGCATTAAAACATGATAAAACATGTTAAATATAACAAGTGGTGAGTCCGATGCACTCAAAGTGCAGACACAGAGAGGTGAGGTAAGAACCGGTCCACCGGCAGGAACACAGAAACCTGGAACCGGACTGGACCAGAGGACAGATGAGTTACCAGAATAAAACAGGATCCACTTATGATATGAATAACACGGCCTAAGAAGCAGAGCGGAGTGCCAATGAACCAGTCTGAACCTGCAGCACGGACAAAGTTCAGCTTTTACTGTTTTCTGATGACTTTATTACACGCTAGTCCTCTACAGCAGCCGACCCGCTGTCACCAGCAGAGTTCCTCTGTTTCTGGTCTCTCGGACTAAAGTCCACCAGTTAATGAAAACTAAATCTAAAGACTTTTAGAGGAAGACTCCTCCTCCTTCATCTGCAGTCACAAGAAACAAGACTTTGATTGACAGCCATGCTCAGACAAGCATTCAGCATTTTACTGAAGTAAAGTACTAAAGTATCAGCATCAACGTATACTGAAAGTGTTTATTATACTATTGGATTATAGTTATTGCTGCATTCATGTGTTCATCACTTTAATAGCTCGTTGTAATCACTTTACATTCTGCTGGGCAGCTTGCAGTAAAGTCTCATCTTAACAATCTATAACAATACATCATGATGAATGTGTTAGATTTTGTTTAGTTAATCTGAAGCCACAAAGTAACTAAAGCTATCAGACACGTGTAGTGGAGGAGAGGAAAATAAAAGTACCTCAAAACTGCATTTGAGAAAATGTTCTTGGTGACTTTCCACCACTGGAAAGCTACAGAGAGTAAACTGGTGTCAAAACTATACAAATATTATTTAAATATAAAATAACTCAAAATGCAAAGCTTCACAACTCTCTCTCCTCAGTAAAAACAATAAACAGGCTTCATAAAATCATTTCAGTATCAGAGTCCAGCCGTCCCCATGGGCAGAGACGGTGTTTCTACTTCCTGTTCGGATTCTAACAGCCTGAAAAACCAACATGTTCACGACTTCAGTTAAACGCTGCCGAGTTTCCTCACAGGACTGTAACGTTTGACTTCCATCAGTCTGCAGCGATCTCACCGCAGCGGCTTATTGGTTCCCAGGCAGTGATGCTGAGCTGAGAAACGCCCGTTAACGTTGCAAATGAAACGTTCCTCCAACAGCAGCATCGGTAGAACTCAGAACACGTTCCCTGCTAGCTGGAACCACGTAGATGGAAAATCTACGAACCAAAGCAGGGAACAGAACCTCCTCTGTTCTGCAAAACAGCTTCATATTTGAATATGAGCTCCATGAAGGTCAGAGGTCAGCAGCAGGTAGCTCAGCTGTTGATCAGCTTCACCTCCTCCTCAGCGGTTTCTGTGGTTAAACACCTGGACCTGGTCACCTGTAGACACCAAACACGATGTAGTGTCACTCGACAGGAAGTCGCCCCCGCTGGAATAAAAACATCCCGACAACCAAGTGACTTCAAAGCTTCAGATTTATTGTTTTAAATGTAGAAAACAGTGAAAGTCTCAGTGTAAACAGAACCACGAGTCAAGAATTAAAGTCTACTCAAACTGTGAAAAAAGACTGAATTTAAATGATTTAGTGCTGATTTTGAAATGTCTTCGTTCAGTTGGAGGATTCATATTCAGACACGAAACATCTAAAAACTGTCAAATAAAGAAATGAAATCAGGTTTAAGATGAATCTTCAATCCCTTAAATGTTATGAATATACAAAGAAAATGATAAAAAAACACATTAAAGAGAAAAACTGTCAAACTTCACACAACTTTTTTATGTATTGCAGTGAATGACGGAGACGCAGCGAGACTTTGATTAAAATACAAAATAAAATCATATATATGACAGAAAGCAAACCACAACCAAGCTTAAATAAAAATTCAATCAATTCTTCTATTTAGATATAATAATAATATAAATAAGCAACAAACAGAAACAGCTTTTAGGAAGTCGTCAAATTAAATAAAATGTTTTAATTGCAGTTGTTCGTATTGTCGAATGTTTTCCTCAAATATAAAATGTAAACTGCAGGTCACGGACTGAACACTCAGACGCTCTTATTTTATATTTCTGTACTAATATTACAAAATAATGTAACTGTTCAGGCATTTACAATCCTTTTTGAGCTGCCAAAAATAAAATCAGAATTACAGTTCAGTTAGACGATAAAGGTTTTGATTCGATTAGTGGTTAAATGAGCTGATGATCAGCAGCTGTTTAACAAAGACGATATGTTCATCAACAATAATCAACATGAACTCAGTCGGCGTCGTGTTTTCATATAAAAGTAAAGCTGCTCAGTTAGTACATTATTTCATTTTTAGTCAGTGTCATGCCAGTGTGGATTGTTAGTCAGTGAACATACCGCCGACGAGTTAAATATTGATTCTTTCATTTGGAGGCCTTTAATAAAAACATTCAGTTTGAGTGCAGGGCTGTTCAGACTGATTCTCAGTTGTATAAATAAAATTAACTTTCCACATTAATAACAGCATTACGTATTTATTTATTTTGGCTTTGCATGTCTCCCAGACAGAGGTCGAGGTCACGAGAGGTCAGACCTTTCTGCCAGGTCAAACTGAAATACTTTGACTTTTAGTGAAGTCCTCTTCCTCTCTGAGGGTTAGATGTTCAGCTTGACGCCACTCTCATGTCTGTATGCTAAATATGAACCTACAGTTGGTTAGCTTAGCTTAGCATAAAGTCTGAAAACAGGGGGAACAGCTGGCCTGGCTCTGTCCAATGGGAACAGAATCCACCTACCTGCCCCCCTAAAGCTCTGTCTCGTTTATCTAATCAGTACATGTGCCAGGACTGTTTCTTAGCCAGGACCAGTTCCCAGTCACCCAGGGGAGACTCCACTGCTCCCAGCAAACCCCCGTAAAACCACAACCAAAGATGTCACGTCTCTTTAAAAGTTATTATGTTGTTACTTGTGTTTCATTTTGTGCTGCCAGCCATGTTTTAAACAATAAGCAATATCTAATATTTATCATATGGTTGCCATTTGACTTTGAATCAAACTCTTAATTTGGCCGTTTAGAGCTGATAACAGGAATCCGTTTGAGCTCCTGAAGTTTAACTCCAGTGTAACGTCGTGCCATTAGTGGCAGACTGGAGAACTCTCACAGGCCTATTGGTTTTACTTTGGCAGCTATTAACTTAACTATTATATACACGAGTATGTGCTAATTAAATGCACTCAAATATTGCAACTGATCAACTTTAGAGATATTTCATCCAGAGTGAATCATGGGTAATATTCTGTTATCTAATCGCGTTCAGTGCAAAAACATGAAAGGCACATTCAGTGATACGGAGTGGTCAGAGAGATGCTAGGTCAAACAAACAGTCGGACATTTTAGTAAATTACTCGGTATAATAAACTGGTAGCTAGCTAAGAGCTGATAGAAATCTGCCTGAGAAAGTTCAGCCGCTAAAATCAACGGTCGCCAGCTCGAAACGAGAATCTGCTTTTGTCCACTTCTGTCTGGACCCTCTGTTTCAAACATTACTACGAACTTGATGGTAAATCTGCCACCGTTTTCATTTTAAACTGCAAATGTGCCGTGTGAAAATGGAAAGCTTGACAGACGAGGCTTAACTATCGGTCAATGTACCTAAAATGTCAGACTGTTCCTTTAGAGGTTGATATGAAACTCTCCACGTGTCAGTGCGGAGGTCTGGCCGCGTCACGGCTCTGTGGATCACATTGATTATGAGGTACTGTCAGTGTGCTTCTGCTGTGGTCGAGTCTCCAGCAGTTCTGCAACAGCGTATTATTGCTGTACTCTATTGTACCAGAGATGGGTGTAATCACATGACTGCTTACTATTTCAAAATTCTCTGTTAATATAATGAAATTAGAAAAATCTGTGTTAAAGAAAAGTGCCACAATCATAAACACACATGTCCTCACAGATTAATGAGTCTCTCAGTGAATCCTGGGTTCCCCGGTCCTGTTTGATCCAGAGTCAGGACTACAGACAGGAACTGCAGGGCTGGAAAGACTTCCATAAAATGTGTCCAGTAAAACATGTGTTCACTGTTTTTGAGAAACTTCCTGTTTCTAAAACGCTCTGCCTAGCAACCAAGGAGGTAAAGATATCCAGTTTCCTGAAAGCAGACTGATCCTGGTGTTTGAAGGCCTGATCGATAGTCACACTCAAAATGTTTAAACCCAGTGAGAAAAGTACGTGTCTTCAAAATAAAACTCCCCTCTGGTATGCATGTTGCACTGACAAATCTCTTATCGGACCTTCGTCTCTCCTCACTCTTCGTATACTTGCAAAGACCAACGTAGAAAACACTGACAGTCGCTCACAGATTCAAATGACAAACGCAACTGGAGGCAACTTCTGGCTGTTCTCCGGTTAATGTCTTCTCTGAAAATCGTTGTCTGAACTCAAAAGATCATTTGTGAGAGAAATTTGATAAAATGTTGATAAAATGCTGTCGAACACCAACCCTAAGTTTTAATAAGGCCTGGGTGTATAAACAGTGAACAAATCCATTAATAAATCCGTGTTGAGCAAATCACGGTGGAAACTGACAGCATCTGATTATTTTTAAATAGTTTCCTGATCCCAGGTAGAAGAATTAATCCAACAGTAGAGAAGCATATAACCCCTCAGCTGAACAGCAAACCTGAAAGTCAGCTAAACTGATTTCAGAAGGTTTCCAGCAGCGATGATGCGACGTCTGGTCCCAAACTGGAAACACAGCTCAGTGAGAGTGGTTGATGTGATTTACTGGTGAAAAGATGCGTAGGTGTCAAGTTGAACTAAACTTGGTTGAAAAGTGACACTTTGCCACTTCAAGGCTACATAAAACTGTTTCAACAGCATTTCGGTTCAGTCAGGTCTTTCAGTAAACCTGCTACACGCTGATATGAAGTATTTGAAATGCTCCGAGACAAAAGTAACACAATGTCTACACGTCTAAACGTTTCCTGTGCAGAAACGTTCACATCTAAAAATACTTTTCAACCAAACAAAGCACAGTTTTCATCTTAAGGCCTTGACGACTTTTCACCTGCAAATCACCAAACCAACACTCGCTGAGCGATGTCCAGAAGGTGACATGGCAGAAAAGAAAACGTAGAACCAAGTCAGGAGAGACCTGATGAAATCCAGCCTTGATACTGTCCTCCACCTCCTGTCCAGTCCTCAGAGGAGTTTGGGCCTGGATGGGTTGGCCCTGACGGAGGAATAGGCCCCGATGTGGGTGATGAGGTTGGGTTCCACGCTGTGAGACCTTTCCCCGGGGATCGTCTTCGCCATCTGATACAGAACCATGTCTTTGGCGTTCCCCTTGACGCAGAACGAGCCGTCCAGATACTCAGCCACCCTGAGTGAGGCGTTGCCGGGGAAGAGCATGGCTGGGGTGCAGCACTCTGTGGCCGGGGAGACGGCGTAGAGCTGCGGGGAAAGCCTCCGCACCTCCAGGAGGTAGTGCCGCCCCAGCAGCTCCGCGGCAGCCATGAAGTAGAGCGTGAAGAAGAGAAGGTGACTGGGCGACAGCGTGAAGGAGAAAGCGCAGGGGTTCCAGTAAGGAAAGGTGAGGAGCAGGGCCGTCGCTGCGACCAGCCCGAGTCCCACCCACTCCAGGATGCGGTAAGGCTCTGGGTTCCAGTAGCGCTGCAGCCTTTCAGGGTGATACAGCTTTATGTAAAGAGTCTGGAGGGCAAACCGCCGTGACAGCAGGTCCTTTACGACTGTGAAAAAGTCCTGCGCCGGCAAAGCATCGTCCTCCAGGACAACCATGTTTTTGGGCTTCACCAGCTCCCATCCCTTGCGGAGACAAAAGACGTAATCCCTCTTCTCCTTCTCGAAGGTGTTGATTCGTTCCCTGTTCCTCTGCTGCTCCTGAGGGGAACGCCGGATCACCTTGAAGTGAGCCTCCAGCAGCTTGGCGTCCTGGTTTTCCTGGGGACCGCTTTCCACGTCGCAGACCAACACCTCTGCACACCGCCGCTCCCCACAGCCTCCCAGAATGCCGCTCAGCTGCCGCATCACCTGAAGCAGGTAGTGGAAGTCCCGCCCCTCGTTCCGCCTGGCTGTCACCACGGTAACCAGCAGCTCAGGATGCTGGGCGATGTCACTGAATCTGGAAGACAGCGCCGCTGCCGTGGACGTGCTCTGCCAGAAGTGCAGAGCGTCCTGGCCTCGGTCGAGGCTTTCACGCAGGACCTCCTCACTCATGGAGTCCAGGTACATGGACCTGATGAAGAAGTAAGAGTAAAGCAGCCGATGGCAGCACAGAGGGAGAATGACGCAAAATGTGATGACGGCCAGGACGAGGGCTTGGGTGACGGTGCTGGACCATCGCAAGCGCTGACTGAAGAACGCTTTCCATCGAGGCATTGGTGAAACAGCCGGCTGGATCCCCACAGCGACGCAATGAATCAAATGAACTCTGCTCAGGAGGGTTCAGGTCAACATTTACAGCGTGCAGCTCGCTTTAGAAAACCCACAGCAGTGAAACCTGGTGAATCCGCGGTGAACTGACAGCTCCGTGGAAAATGAGTCAGCTGTTGGCAAACTGAGAGCTGAGAGTTTCAGCTCAGTCCTGGTCGTCTGTAGGAAGAGACGAGAGGAGGTTTTAGTTATTATATATTATTAGTATTATTCAATCAGACTCAATCAAAAGGAAATATTCCAGATGTCTGCTGCATCATTTTACACACATTTCCCCCCAAATTCAGCCTGACAGGTTTGGGATCTCCACCAGAATTTAAAGTAAAGTTTTGTGAATTGAACAACGATCGTACAAAACAACACGAGTGTGTAAAGATGGAGCCACGGCAACAACTTTAAAGGATATGTTCACATTTTTCCACGTGTGTCTTAAAACAACAGCGATGAGCTCGTATGTAGATTGAAAGAGTTACTGGTCGCTGCGAAGAGAGGCTGAACAGTCTGAGCGACACACACCAAGTGAGGTTCTTCCTGGTGAAATGTTTTGTGTTTCCTTGCCGAGCTGAGGGGAAGCAAACAGTTAATGTCCTTCTCACAGGACTGTAACATGAGCTCCACATGATGTGTTTTACTGCTGAAGTCCACAAGAGTACACAGAGTCTCCTCCACTGGAGCCACTGCAGGAAATGACTTCACACATGACGCAGTCCAGTGTGGACAGGAGGAGGGACCGCCCTTATGGGCATCCGGGTGTTGTTTTAAGGCATACTTTAAGATGATACAGTTACATTTGATCATTTCACATGTGGTTTTGCATTAATAAACTATGTTTTTGTACGTTTAATCTGTGGAAAACCTTTGCCAGCCTTCTGATCTGGGCCATGTGGCCGTTTGCACAGAGATCAAACACTAAACCCGGTGAAGCGGAAACAGTGCAAAGCGCTGACCCCCGTCGCTCGGCCGAGCCTGGCCGCCCACAGTGCGCAGACAGCGGCGGCGGCGGGACGTGTGCCCCGCTGCCTCCCACTCAGCACCGCAGACACTCCCGCAGGCGGCCGACTGTTTCCGTGATGCCGCTGGCCGAACAGCGACGCGTCTGACCGGATTCAAAGATCAGCGGTCCGCGGACCTGACGGACGGTGGTTAGCAGCAGGCTAACTGGGGGGCTGGTGGATTATTCAGGGGAACAGCTGAGTGTCTGAGGGAGATAAGAAGCAGGGAAACTCACGGAGAGCCGGACAGCTGCTGTCGTTTGCTGCCGCCGCCATGACCTCAGGAACGGAAGGACGCTGCTCTAAAACCGTAAAAGTGATGTGTCGGCCGCAAACGAGTCCTCGAGCCGACTCCCGGCTCAGAGAGCCGACTCCCCGAGTCGACTCCCCCCCCTGCGGAAAAAGAAAGAAATGCATGACAGCAAACAAAAGACTCTTCTGAACAGAGCAGACAGGTTTCCTGTTTTATATGAAATCAAATCAAATGGAGGCGCAGGGAGTCAGTCCGGACAGCCATCAGGCTGACTGAACACTTCAGTGCAGAGGAAGATGAAAGTAATCCTGCATATTTATTTATTGATAACTGATAAGATAAGCCGTGAGATCCGGCTCCCTTCAGAGAGATTCCCAACACTAGATGCTGCGCCGGCAGGCTGAGCTGCTGCTCCTGGCCGGCAGGTGGCGCCACAGGACCTCAGGCAGGAGTCCAGCTGCAGGGGAGGAAGTGTGTTTTTACCTGCGAGTGTATGTTAGAACATCATGAGGAAACAACGACCAAATCCTTCTCACAGTGTATGTAAACCAGTGAGGGGCCTCTCAGGGGCCTCTCAGGGGCCCTTCTTACAGAAGATCCGTTTCATTATTGTGTTTAAAACAGCACTGATGCAACTGAACCTTCAGAAAAGTGTGTGAGATGTTGAACATCAGAGAGACAGCTGATCTGATCCGGAGCTGCAGTAACGTTAACGTCTGCTAACTTACTGTAACTCTGCAAATACAACATGGCGATGTTTTCTCATTGGAGGAGCCAGAGTCACGTGTCTGTCCGGGGACGATGATGAACACACTATGACAGAGATCATGTTGCAGACTGAAACCTCACAGTGAAAGCTGAAGTTACAAACACCTCATTGATGATGAGGCTGCATGTGCACGAGTCTCGTGCTCCGCCGTCTGCAACTACAACAACTACAACTACAACTACTACTGCTACTAATAATAAGAATGATAAGAAGAATAATAATAATAATAATAAGAATAATAATAAGAATAAGAATAAGAATAATAAGACACTTGCAGCGACTGCACTGTAGTGTGTATTGTGGTCAAACGAGGGGGAAACTGTTTTAATTATTGTTTTAATGAAGCTCCGTTAAGCTTTTTGGATGACTTCAGCCACTGTATGTTTCAGATGCAAACACATCTGCTGACTTACAGCCGTTTGTTTTTATAGTGGACCCTAATTAAAGAGTTTCCCTACGGGATCAATAAAGTATTTCTGATTCTGATTTCTGATTTCTGAAACAGTCGTGCGGCCGGTCCTGCGTTCATTTCCCTCAGTCAGGTCAATGATCATGTTTTCATGATTTCTCTTTTAAAGGAAATGAATTCTGTTTTGGCAGTTTGATTTTAAATGTCCTTTCAATTCAATTCAATTTTATTTATAAAGTGCCAATTCATAGCAGAAGTTATCTCATTTCCCATAGAGCCGGTCCAGACCGGACTCTTTATAATATTAGACCGGACTCTTTGAATCATCTTTGCTGGTTGTTCTGCACATTTACTAAACACACTTTAAAGCTGCTGATTGTTTTCACGTCTTCACCAGCAGACTGGAACGCTTGCATCGTGTTTCGTTTCGGGCTGAACGTGCAGCATCTCTTCAGGATCACAGAGGACTGTGTTTATCTCAAGTCTCATCTCTGTCCGACGTCACAGTGACGTTAACGCATCGAACAGCCCTCGGATCATTCAGCAGGAATGTGATCAGATCTGATGGAGCTGATAGATCAGCTGTCAGCTCACACTCATCGTGTGAGCGCGTTGTTCTTGTTCTGACCTCCGAGCAGCTTCAGTAGCAGTAGCTAACGCCACAGTGTGGAAAGTTACAAGTAGAAGTTGTATTAGTACCCGAGCAGAATGGACCATTTCACAATAACATACATTATATTATAATCATTGCTGCATTCATGTGTTCATCACTGGTGAAGCTGGAGCTCGTTGTAATGACTTCATATCCTGCTGGGTAGCTTTCTGTATAATAATGTATCACATCTTATTTGTTGATTCTATTTTTTATTATTAATCTGAATCTGCAAAGTAACTAAAGTTATCAGATAAATGTAGTGAAGAAAAAGTAGAAGAAAATGGAAATAAAGCTGAAGTAGCTCAGAACTCTAGTTAAGTAGTTCGTGTCTGACTGAACTGGTGCTTTTATAATCATGAGAGCTAATTAAAAGTGTGTAGATTATGTTTATATTTTCTATTTTTATTCCTCTTCACGTCTCCTCGTGTCGTTCTGAGCTGTGCTGATGGAATAAGAGTAAAAGCATCGACTCTGTCAGGAAACCGTAAACTCCCCTCCGTTTGGTGGAAGACTGGAACAGCAGAGTGAAAAATATCTATTATTCTTTACCGTTTGTCACTTATTATAAACTCTTTTGTCTCTCTCAGGATCCTGTAGGAATGCTGACTCCATGTTTCCAGCGACCTGATTGGTCGGCAGTGTTTGCGTAACAGTACCCGTCGCACAGTCCAGCCCCTACCCCCTCTCGCGTGGAGGGGCCGCCCACACTGTATATAAAGATGGATGACATGTCAGCCAGAACACCGGGATCGCCCCCTGGTGGCTGGCTGCAGTACAGGTCATAAGCCCCGCCCCCTCCATGTTAGCAGACGGGACAAACTAAAAACTCAAAGGACACGTAAATACATTTTCTGTCAGTTTAGGTAGTTCTTATCACGCTGATGTGTGTTCAAGTGTTTTTCTGATAAGTTTGGTTTTAATTAGTTATTTGATGCTGTTTCACGTCATGATTGACAGCTGAGCTCTGCTCGCGATTGGGTCGGTCGGGTGTGTGGGCAGGACCTCGCTCCAATCCCCATCACTGCTGCGCAGACTCTGGCTCCAAATGACGTCACCAAAGCAAGATGGCAGCTCCCGTATCCGGGATATTTTGGCTTCACTTTGTACAGCGGGAGGAAGTGGAGACGCGGCGGCCATCTTTATGTACAGACTGTGGGTCCGCCACATTAAGTGTCGTTCCAAACCAATAAGCCTTAAGTGGGAGGGGATATAAAGCCCTCCAACACGAGGCTGCATCGATGAAGATGAGGGGCCGGCACGGTATCACCTGCTTTCCTGTTATCTGTTAAAAACATGCTCACTGTACTTATATTGCCATAAAATAGCCAATTCAAAATATTAGTTGTTAAGATGATCAACGGGTTAATTAATGGTGGTGGTTTAGTTTCATAGTGCGTTATAGATACAAGAATATCCTCTTTTGAGCGCTCACTCGATAAACCAAAAGAAACACAATTGATTTCTTTTCTACTTCACTGAGATGTCAGATGATCCTGTTTTGCTTCCAGATGAATGAAGGTCTGGTCTCAGCACTGAGAGCAACAGTGCCTGATGTCAGCTGACACTCCCCAGATGACTCAGATTAAACATAATGCTCTGTAACGTCGTGAGTTCTGAACTTCTGCTAACGTGTGGACGTTAAACCTTTAGTTACTTCGCTGTTAGGACATGCGTCTCAGCCTGTGAGCCGCCATCAGGAGCTCATGTGGAAACTCTGGTGCGACGTTCTGAAAACAAACCCGTTCGGCTGGATTTCAGCAGCTCATTACTCTGAATACATGAACTTATTTGACTTTCAAATGATAGTGAGCAAATACACGCAGTAAAACAACAGGTTTTTAACAGTGGTCGGGCCAGATATTTATCAGCTGTTTTACTTTAACTCTAGTTTTAAAGGCCGAAATGAAAGGAAGTGTGAAGATTGACCTATGGTGTGGCTGCAGCACTCTCTCTCTCTCTCTCTCTCTCTCTCTCTCTCTCTGTTGTTTTTAGTATAATTCTTTTCATCTTTCTCTATCATTTGATGTTTTCTGACCATTTGTGTTTAGTGCCCCGCAGCCTTTTCTTCTTCAAACCTTAAACACATCAAGGTTCGTTCTCACTGAACATCACACCGGCTCTGCGGTTAGCATTCACTGCAGTCCCTACATGTAAAACGTACTGTAAAGGTAACTGGAAACAACTTAACTTTCGGCCTCGGCTTTGAAGCCGACGTGGACGGGAAGTGTTAAAGTGCTCAGAGAAAAGGCTTATTTTAACATCTTTATGTCCATGACAACCAGGCAAAGTCCATTTGCTGAAGATCGTGCGATATGATCGAAAGCTCCACGACCGCTGCTAAATGGACCTTGAGGTGAGATTGTTTTGTCGACTGTAGACATTCAGTATGTGTAATATACATACATTATACTTGTACATATCCATTCAAAGGCCTAAACAACACTTTGCAGTTATATTTTTTATTGAGTCATCAGATAATAACTTTTCCTTCCGTTCGACATCAGTCTGCTGCTGCTGGTTACCAGTCAGACTACTGGCCCGATCGTCAGCAGCACCAACAGCAGGACAAACATTTAACTTGGTGGCCAGTCTATGAAAACGCAGGTCAGCTGTGACCTACTGTGGTAACAACGGACAATAAGGCTACCACAATGTCTTAGATACCAGAAAAGTTGTTTAGCATGTTTCTTAACGATATTCGACTCAGGAAATGTTTCGTCTTGAGGACATAATGGCCTTTTAGTTGCCGATTTCCATCAGATTCCAGTTTGTCCATCACTTTGGTCTCCTTCCTGCTCCTCAGAGGATGAACCCTTTAGATTTGAATGACTCCGTGAGCTTTCCTCTAGCGCCCCCTTCAGGACAAACTACATTTTTAGCTCCACTGCTGGTAAAACTCTAAGAACAGATAAATCCTCAGGATGTTTGTTCATGTTGCGGCTGTAATGACCTCAGCAGCCTGTAGGGGACGCTAACAGGAGTTTAGACTGATAAATAACTGCTGCTAAAGTTGCAGTCTTATGTTAAAGCCAATGTCAGTGAATGTGGAGCTATAGGAGTAAGCTGCAGATTTGTATCCTCAGCACTGATCCAGGACTGAAGCTTTTATCCTCTTATCATGAAGCATTCGGCGCTGAGCTCAGGCTCTGCTGATTGAGCTGGAGATTAGATAACACAGTGTCTCATCATCTAACGACACCATCAGCAACAACAGAGCCGAGGGGAAACGGGGGCTTTGCCTGCAGCTCAGGTTGCATCACTCTGTGGAAACTGAATCCTGGAGCAGCGGGATGCATCTTGGAAGCCGAGCCCATGAAGCCACAGGCCATTGATACATATTTTAAAGTTTATTGTTTATTTGGGTCCCCATTAACTGTTACCATGGCAACAACACAGGCCTTTCTTCATCGTCTGAAATCTGTTTTTACCACAATGGTTCTTTTTTTTAGCACGTTTCATTTTTGAGATTATTTTATCTTGACTCATTATTTTAGGACTTTTACTTGGAGTATTAGTATTTATACTGAAGTAACGGGTCTGAATGTGCACTGACAAGAACTAGGAATTGAGATATTATACATATTTCTCCAGTATTAGCTTCTCTGCACTGGCTCCCTGTAATATCCAGAATAGAATTTAAAATCCTTCTCCGCACCTACAAAGCTCTTAATGGTCTGGCACCATCGTATCTTAAAGTGTTCATAATACCTTATTACCCCACTAGGACACTGCGCTCCCAGGATTCAAGGTTACTTGTGGTTCCTAGAGTCTCCAGAAGTAGACCGGGAGCCAGAGCCTTCAGTTATCAAGCTCCTCTCCTGTGGAACCAGGTCCCAGTTTGGGTTCGGGAGGCAGACACCATCTCCACATTTAAGAGTAAACTTAAGACTTTCCTCTGTGATAAAGCTTATAGTTAGGGCTGGCTCAGGTGAGTCCTGAACCATCCCTTAGTTATGCTGCTATAGGCCTAGACTGCTGGGAGCTCTCTCTCAACCCAACACGGCGGATGGCCGCCCACCACTGAGTCTGGTTCTGCTCGAGGTTTCTGCCTCTTAAAGGAAGTTTTTCCTTGCCACTGTGGCCAAGTGCTTGCTCATGGTGGGAATTGTTGGGTCTCTGTAATTAGTATTATAAAGAGTTCGGTCTGGACCTGCTCTATAGGAAAAGTGCAATGAGATAACTTCTGTTATGAATTGGCGCTATATAAATAAAATTTTATATAATTTAACTGAATTGAACGAAAATGGAGCCGATGCAGTAGTGACATTTTGTTTTCTCTGTCCTTTTTACTGGAAACTGTAATATATTGTTTGATAAGATAAAAAACGAGTCAACAACCACTCAGTTCAAATGTTTTGTTTATTCTGTTACAAGCGAGAACGATCGCTCTCAGTGTGTTAACTTTTACAGTACAGAGAACACCTGAAAGGAGGAGCAGAGGAGTTCTGGTTCCTGTGTGGACCAGGTTTTGTTTCGGGAGTCCTCGTCCCCTCTGAGACATGTCCACAGAGTGTTGTCTTCATCAGCAGTAAGTTTCTCAGGCAGGAGGATCGGATGACAGCAGCTGAAACCGGATCCAGCTCTGTGATTATCTGAGGTGTTGGTCCGACAGCTCGACTGTTGTTTCCAGTGTGAGGTTTGAAAGGCTGCAGGCTGACAAACAGACCTGAGCTCAGGTGTTACCACATAAAATATACCAAGGTATCCCCTCTCTCTCTCTCTCTCTTTAGGGCTCCATATGTTCCACTTTAACTGGCTCTTGTTAGCCTGCCCTCAGATGAAACGATGGATATCGGTTTAGCTTAGCACAAAGACTGTATATATAGCCTAGCTCCATAACTCTGTCTGATTCACATGCTGTACCTGGTTCAGCTGACAGCAGAGCTGGGCCCGAGCTCAAACCAGCAGCCCCACTGTGGGTTCAGGACTCTACCGGTGCAGCGGTCAGTCACTGCTGCCTGGTGGTTGGGTAACAAATAGCTCCAACTGCTGCTTAAACCGCAATGTTTGCTCTTTACATTTCTGTTTGTACACCTGATCAATAAGCAACGTGCAGCATGCACACAGACACAGACCAGTTGGAGCTGTGGGAAGGTGGATTGTTTCATGGAGCTAAGCGGTGGTGTTTGTCCTGTGTGAGTCACCCACCTGACAGGTGAATAGCATATTGAATGTAATTGATTAGATAGTTGTTACACCTGTGCTTTTCCTGCTTTGACAATTATTTATTTGTCACGTCGCCACGCAAACATTATGTGTCTTGAAATGCATTGGGGCGTACTCGTAAGACGAGTCTCTAAATGAGAATTTTTAAAAACGAAATATAAAGGACAAACATTCAAGAGGAAAATAATAAATCAATAAATGAAATGTCCAAAGTCTGCTGTGCAAAAAGTCCTATAAACATGTCAGGGTCGCCCTCCTTCAGTTTACTCTTCAGTCTGCTACCACTCCTGTAAAACTACATGACTTCTACTGTTATAATGTTACATGTAAGTCTGTGTTTTGTATTGTTCAGTAGTTTTGTCATACAAAGTTAGATGATCAGCTTCCTTTGGAACAGGAGTCCTGTCAGACTCTAAATAAGGTTCAGCTTTGTAAAGATCTTCATCACGATACAGAAACGCAGCTGTTTAAATGTAGTGTCTGTCAAACGTTGGATCCTGCAGGGATCAGGCAGACGGATGAAGCGGAACAGGTTAATGAACAAGCCTGACAACAAACTGACTGAACTCGTCTGTTACTGGGACTGCTCAGATATCTAGCAGAGTCCGAGTCTCTAACTTTGGTCTGATCTGTTTGATCTGACGATGAATGTAGATTACAGAGAGTTTTACACTCAGTTTGTGTTAAAGTCTTACCATCATCGTGACTCTCATTCATGTTGTATATATTTATATCTGATACATATACAGAGGCTTGTAAGTAGTGTCTCTATAAAAAATAATAAAACATATGACTGTATTAATTCATTAACTGGTAGCTATTGGTACCGTTGGCACTACTGCTGCTGTCTGCTGGCTACACTACATTCAGTTTATTAGTGCAGTCTGTATTCACCTGTAAGTGTTTGCTGTTCTGTGTTACTATAATTACCATCAGCACTATGTCAACTACCGATAATGATAAGAATGAAATATTTCATTATGAACATATTCGGACTGACATCAAATGTCTTATTGCTGCTGCAGGTTGTCATGGTGATAACTGAGTCACGCGGGTCAAACACTGATAAGTCTGTCTCACGCTGACCCTCCAGACGTCCCGCGGAGCTCGGCGGAGCTCGGCGGGCCGCCGGGCGTGTCTCCGCCGGGCGTGTCTCCGCTCGGCTCGTGGGGATTCCGGTTTATCCAGTCGGCTCCTCCTGGTTTAAACCGCAGCAGCTCTGAGTCCCGCCTCAGTGTCAGCAGCAGCAGCAGCAGCAGCAGCAGCAGCAGGATGGCCTCCAACACTGCCACCATGGGGAACCTCCCCAGCGGGATCGGAATATGTACGACCATCCCGGACATCCTCTACCTGCCAGAACTGGTGAGAAGCAGCAGCTGCACGAGCTGTTAACAGCTGTCTACACGACACATCCTGTGCACAACATGGTAGACAGAAGAATTCAATAGTAACTGCTGCTGGTTTGTTGTGTGGAGACTGAAGGCTGCTGACTGACGGCTGTTCATTCACAACTTATTAAGTTTAAATCCTAAAATCGTAATTCCTGAATTATTTCACCCCATTTCAAATACAAATGAACTGGTTTTAAGTCCAATAGGCATTGTTGTTTCCAGTGATCTGCCTGATTCTGGTTTTACTGGGAACAAGTGGAATTAATATTCAAACAGCTGCAGCAGCTTAGTGATATGGACGTTTTCTGTCACTGAATCAGTCTTTACGTTCACCCCGACCCCCCAACGTGACCTTTACATCGTTTCTGATACTAAAAAGTCCACATAGTTTACAATCTGTGTTAATGGCTTCTGATGCCTTTAAAGGTTTCATTACATCCGTAATGTTTGTAAAGAAAGCCGGAGCCAAGTGATATTTTCAGTTATGATCATTATGATTTATCTATGATTCAGAAGTATTTTTATATGATACATAAACTGGTAAAAAGTGAAATAAGTTCAAACTTTAACGCCCAAAAACGTTTCAACTTAGCTGAGTGGGCAGAGCAGCAATTTTAATGTTAAAAAACAGGACCATCACTTTTTGCAGTGACACAAATACAAGTCTTAGTAGTTAAATCCAGCACTCCTGGTTGCTGGACTAATGATGAATGACATCCTAAAATTGGCTTAAGTACTGTACACTGGTCTGACTCCGGGTGCCGATGCTGGCCCAGGTGCTGGTCCGGGTGCTGGTCCAGGTGCTGCTAACAGGAGCTGAGTCTCAGCCCAAATCCTGTGGAACAGCTGAATACCTGGGATTTATAGGAAATGCTGAGAACCAGAGTTAATGTTCATGTGAACCCATTTTGAGGAGATCAGCAATACAACAAACAGAGGTAGGCCTAGCCTCTGTAAGGAGGTCAGGGGTCAGAGCATCACAGCAGCCAGACGTTAGATATTATTCCTAGAGTGAACCTGCGTGACGGAGGAGAGATCGTGACAAAAATACGAGCTGATGTGAAAAGATTTTCTGCAGATTTAATGCCAAGAGACGTCACACCCCAACAGACGTCAGCCAGAGGAGGAATGCTGCTTTCACATGAACTCATGCAGTAACTCACACACACACACACACACTAACACACACAGAAACAGAGTGTGTGAGCAGGTGAGTCTGGTGGAGTCCATAAATAATGCAGCCTGTCAATCATCATCAGTGTAGTGAAGAAGGCAGCGACGCCCTGCTTTGTGGTTAAGACTTAAATCCTGAACTTAACTAAAATAACACAAACTGCTGCAACGGCTTTTATCTAGTGTGGGTTTATTTTGATTTGTACTTTTACTGTTATTTCTTAAATCATTATTAGTTTTATTATATTATTTTATTTTAAATGTTTGTTATTTAAACTTAGGTAACTTTTTAACGCTTTTTATGTTCAGCACTTGGAGTTTCATTTGATGTATGACTTGTGCTACATAAATAAAGTTTGATTGATCCGAAGATCAGATCAGGCTGAATATGTAAGCTATGACAGAGCACTTGTAAGCTGTGGTGACGTGTGCTTATGATAGTCCCAGGACTAAACTTACATGAACATGTAGGTGCATCTTCTCGTTCTCTGCCTTCTTCAGAGTCAGACATGTAAAGATGGACATCAGTTTCATCTCTGTGTGTCTAGTACAGACAGGTCCAGGACGTATTTAGCCTAGCTTAGCACAAAGACTGGAAGCAGGTGGAAACTGCTAGCCTAGCTCCATCAAAAAGGAAAAATCCCTTTTCCAATAACTCCAAGTCTGTCTGAATCACATGTTGTATGTTGTTTATTGATCAGGTGTAGGAACAGAAATGTAAAAAGGAGACATTATGGTTTTAGCAGCAGTTAGCATTGGAGCTATTTGTTGACTAACAACCGCTGACTGAACACAGCATGATGATCAGCTCCTCTCATGAGTCTCTGGTGTTCCTGCAGATCTTCGGTGGTCTGGTATGGATCCTGGTGGCGTGCACGCTGGTGGTGCCGGCGAACCCTCAGGGCTGGGTCATGTTCGTCTCCATCTTCTGCTTCATCATGACTTTTATCTGGATGGTGGTGTTCGCCTGCGGGGGGCATCACAACAAGGGCAGCTGGGCTGCAGCAGTAAGTCCGCCACACGTTTTAGCAACAGACAAGTCATTTTGACGTTAATACTGTGAACTGTAGAATCTGAAAAACTTCAACTTACTGCTGTTTTAGCCAAAATCCTGCAACCGTCACTCTCATCATTTTCAGATCCTCCATCAGTTTGTAGTTTGTTTCTTTCCTTTCAGTTAAACACTGGTTTCAGTTCATTTCTGTTATATGTTAGCAAAGTGAGGTTTGGACCCAAAAGCACAATTCACAGGCAGAGGAGTTGAATTAAAAGCAAATTTTATTGAACTGTTTAAACTGAACACACACTGTACAAGTTAAACACAATTGGCTGCTGTCATAAGATCTGTTATTAACTGTAGTGAGCTTGTTTTGATATTATTACAGTAGTATTGTATATGTTGTGTTTGACGGTACTCTTTAACGAGACTGTGCTGTAAAAACAAAATTTCAATTTATTGAATTTTATTACATAGCGCCAATTCATCTCATTGCACTTTTCCTATAGAGCAGGTGTAGACCGTACTGTCTTTAATATTATTTACAGAGACCCAACAATTCCCACCATGAGCAAGCACTTGGCCACAGTGGCAAGGAAAAACTCTTTTAACAGGCAGAAACCTTGAACAGAACCAGGAGGCAGGGGGGCAGGAGGAAAGAGAACATAGAGTAGCACGATGCAATTTCCAGAGATTTAAAATAATAGTAATGATAATGGTAGCAATGAAGAATGTAACTTAGGCAGTGACCAACAGAAGTGGTACTAAATGTGGAGCCGAGGGAGCTGACTCTTATTGCTGAGCTGAGCCAATGTCTAAGTTTGAATCTGATCCAAATCTTACCCTATCATTATCCTAGTGATTATACAGATCAGAATCAGAATCAGAATCAGAAATCCTTTATTGATCCCCGTAGGGAAACTCTTTGTTACAGTAGCTCACCTTTACGTCAGTGCACACAGGAGAAAGTACTAGAAAACGATATCATACACTATAAACACTATAAAACTGGTCAAAAATAAATTAAGTATCATGTCGGTATAAGTATAAGATAAACTAACTGTCGAGTACCAAGTGGGTTTACTGGTTGATGATGAAAGTCCAGTATAAAATACAATGTAACTAATTATGTAATAAATAATAGTAATAAGCGGAGGTGCATGTACTGTCGAGAGTAATTGAGGTATATAGTATCAGTAACAATAAATAAGAAAAACTAACAAGGGAAAACTAATATTGCACGGGAGTAGTACACAGAATATTGCACAATTATTATTAATTATGGCGGAGATGTAATGCTCAATGTCCAATATTAGATACAGATAAACCTAGTAACCCCTGCCCCCTAAAAAAAGAAATAAATAACTATGAGCGGTTCTTTTGAACGGCTCACAGAAAGGAACAGAGCCATAAGATCTGACTCCCTTCAAAGAGCCGTTATTCCCATCACTACCACATACTGTAACTGTGACGTCTCACCACAGAGAGTTTCTCATGTTCGTCTCTTCCTCGTCTGTCAGGACTTTGCGTATCATGGCATCGCTGCCTTCTTCTACCTCAGTGCTTCAGTGTCTTTGGCCAGAGTGACCCTGGAGATGAAAAACGGGAGCAACTTCCGAAACTACCAGCTGGACATCTCTGCAGTGGTGAGTCAGGCTGTTGCATGTTGAGCAGATGTTGAACCGACTGTAGAGCCGATGATTGGTGATGATTATGTCATTCAAACCAATAAAACAAAACCACACAGAGACCTGAACCTGGAGGACAACAGACATGGATGGGTCCAGAAAAACTCACTGGTTGTAGTTTTCTTTTCCAGCTCTAATCCAGCTGAGAAACCAAATGATTGGCTCTTAACTGGTTCATTCTAAACTCCCATTGGTCCGTTCACAGCATCATTACAGCAGTCAGATGCTTCTATGAACAGCAGCACTGGTTGATGTTTTTCTGTGGCAGCCGTCAACGATCTTAAAGGAGCAGTTCTACATTGTGGGAAATCCTCTTCTTCTCTTTCTCTCTGATGTTCAGACTGATACCACTCTCATGTCTGTTCGCTAAATATGAAGCTGCAGCCAGCAGTTGGTTAGCTTAGCTTAGCATAAAGACTGGAAACAGGGGGAAACAGCTAGCCTGGCTCTCTCTAAAAGTAACACAATCCACCTTCCAGCTCCTCTAATGATTCACTGACTAGCATGTTATTTCTTGTTTGTTTCATCTGTACAAAAACTTTCTGATGAGTCATCTTTTATAAATGATTTATGAGCATGAATTAATGGACTTATTCATATTCAGTAAATCATTCTTTATCATATCATGCTTTATAGATCATTTAAAAGCCATTAATAAGAATAACTTTTGGGTTGCCAGGTTGTGGAAAATACCTCTCAAGCATCAAACTTGCTTTGTCTTTTTAGCTCTTTAATTCATCAGGTAGCCTGTTTGACCACTTACCTTCTGGAGAACAGTGAGTTTGATGCTGGAGGATTTCCCACAGCCTGGCAACCCAAAAGTTATTCTTATTAATGGCTTTTAAATGATGTATCAAGCATTAGCAAATATTTGAATACTCATAAAGCCATTCATTAATGCTCATACACCCTTTATAAAGGATGACTTATCAAACAAACATACCAGATATAACGTGTTAGTCAGTGAGCTTTAGAGGAGCTGGTATGTGGATTTTGTGACCGTTGGACAGAGCCAGGCTAGCTGTTTCCCCCTGTTACCAGTCTTTATGCTAAGCTAGGCTAACCAGCTGCTGGTGATAGCTTCATATTTAGCATACAGACATGAGAGGGGAATCAATCTGAATATCTGACTCTGAGAGAAAGGAGAGGATTTCCCACAATGTCAAACAAAATCATTTAACAATGCTGCCAACCTATTTCCAATGTTGATCTTAAAGAATCCACTTGCCTGAGATGTGTGATCCATCTCAAGAAACGTTTAGCAGTTTTGTTAAAGTTGTGTTTTTGTTGTGTTAATGCAGCACAGACTTTTTAAACTCTTAAATATCTGAGCTTCTCACAAGCACCTGAACACACCATGGAGGAAGTATAATACTAACCTGTCATTAATGGGTCGTGGTCCTCAGAGGATGAACCCTGAGGATGACCTCCTGACCTTTCCTCCAGTGACATCATCATTCACCAATGTTCTCGTCGTCTCTTCAGGTCTTCTCGTACGTGGCGACTCTCCTCTACTTCATCCACACCATCCTGTCTGCCATCCGATGGAAATCTTTCTAGAGGTTTCCTCCCTGCAGAGCCTCGTGAACCAGAACAGAACAGATTTTTTAAGCTGTGGCGCGCTGACATGAAGGGAGGGCCGATGGTGATGGGGACTGTCAGGCTGTGGGTTTTGATTATCCCTCTGCTGGGAGGGGAAGCTGCATCTGGATCATCACAGCAGATGTCAGTGTCCAGCTGTCTGAAGCAGGAGGAACTTCAGGGATGAATGAGTTTAGGCTTCACTAATAAAATAGTTGAGTTAAGTATTCTTGTTTTACTCTGAGCTGATTGAAGAAAGGGTGGCTGCTTTTATATTTTTAAGTCTCTACACAAGAAAGTTAAATTAAATGTTGATCAGAACAGGAAATTGAACCAGGGTGTAAATTGTGATTGTTTTTTGTTTTTTTGTAATGTAAGCCATTATAACTGACTTTAGTACATTTTTGAGACTGCAGAAATAAAGGAAAATGAATAAATGTGTTTGTTTTGAAACTGTTTTTATAAGCCTCTTTCTCTAGAGTTCAGTCAGATTGAACTTTGTCACATGAAATCCCTCCAATGTTCAGGCAGTCTGAGAGAGGGGACCGATGCTAAAAGCTCTGGCTGGACCCATAATGCACCTGTCACTGGTTAAGTAATTCAAGTCAAGTCAGTTTTTTTGTATAGCACATTTCATACACTGGTAAACTCAATGTGATTTATAGTAAAACATGGAAAACATTAACCAAATGAAATAGAAAACACAAATAATCCTACCCTAACTACCAAAAGCCTGAGAGAAAAGCAAAGTTTGCTTTTAAAAGAAGATACAGTTGTAGCTGTCTTCGTAATGTTGTTCATATGTTGAGAACCACTGGAGAACAGGTCCAGATAAGCCAATAAAGTAAAGTCTATTTGGTAGAATGTCATGATCAACAGTGTCTAAAGTGGCACTCAGGTCTAATAATAAAAGAATGGAAAGTCTGTTTGCATCTCTGCTGATTTTAAGATCATTGGTTACTTTGACAAGAGCCTAACACCCGACTGGTGCGCATCATACAGGTTGTGGAGGGTTAGGTATCAGTGCAGTTGTTTGTAGACAATCTTTTCAAGGATTTTACTAATAACAGGAAGGTTGGAGCTTCGTCTATAGTTGCTAGTTGTGAATGGGTCTAGATTACTCTTTTTCAGTAATGGAGTGACAACAGTACACGTGAGAGAAGTGGGGAAAACACCAGACTGTAGGGAAGCATTAATGATATGCAGAAGATTATCTGACAGGCAGTGAAAGAGACCTTTAAACAGTTTTGTGGGAATAAGGTCAAGAGAACAGGTGGATTTAAGCTGCTGGACTACCTCGTCAAGATCACTAGAGATGACGGGTGAAAAATTACACATAGTAACCCGGACGGTTCGGGACAGACAGGATGGATTCACTTTTGCGCGACATTAAAGTATTTTGTTCTTGGAAGTAAGTGGCAAAGTCATTACATTTATCTGAAGAGAGGAGTTCAGCAGGAGTTGATCTGTTGGGATTTATCAGTTTATCAGTTGTGGAGAACAAAAAGTGAGCATTATTTTTATTGTCATTTATCATTTGTGAGATGTGATGTTGTCTTTAGATTTTCATTTCTTTGTTATAGCAGTTAAGTGTATTTTTATAGATTTCATAATCTACCTGCAGCTCGGTCTTTCGCCATTTACACTGAGTCCTTCGGCAGGATCTTCATAGGCTCCTCATATTTTCCCTGATTCTCCAAGGAGCTTTGGGTTTTCCAGTGGTCTCTTTAGTTCTGATGGGAGCAATGTTGTCCATGATTTGACTTACAACAGAGTTGAAGTTGTCTATCATCTCATCACATGGTGGGGAGTGTATGCTTAGCGTATTCATAAATAAACATATCTGAAGTGTTGTTATGGATAAAACGCTTATTTATGAATCTGACTACATTGTCATGTTTGGGGACGCAGGACATATTAAAAGATGTAAGAATAGCAGTTACTGTTATATCGAGGCCTTCAGAGATAACCGGGTCGAGGGAGTGTCCTTGTTTATGTGTGGGCCCCGTAACATGCTGTGAAAATTCAAAGGTTTCTAGCACATTAAGGAGGAGTTTTCTGTCTGAGTTAGTGGGATTGTCAATAAGAATACTGAAGTCACCAGAGAGACAATGCAGTCATAGTCAATGGCAATGTTATGACAGCAGCTCAGAAAATTCATCTAGAAACTCTTTTTTGAGCTTAGGGGGCTGATACACTGTGAGCAGCAAGGTAGGAAAGACAGATTTAACAACCACAGCTAGACATTCAAAAGCTGAAGTGGTCAGCATAGAGAGCAGCAATCCCCGCCCTTTCTATTTGTTATAGTTTGAGGTTTTGTCATTTCCTGTTTTAATTTGTAGTGTGTTCCTCACCTTGTGTGTCTTGTGGTTTTACTTCCTGTCTTTGTTTGCTTTCCCTCCAGTTTTGATTGTTGGCCCCTCCTTGATTGTTTGCACCTGTGTCTTGTTGTCTCACCTCCCCTAGGGTATTTAGTCAGGGTCTCTTTCTTTGTTTATTGTTGCATCATTGTTGTTCCTGTCTTTCATGTCTGGATTTTGGACTTTACACTTTGCAGGCTCCCTGTCAGATTTGTTTAGCCTTGTTGGACTCTTAGCTTGGTTTCTACCACTGCCAGCGGGTAACCCATTTCCTATTCCTGGACCTATATCTGCCTACCTGCCTGTTACCTGTTGTTGCCTGTTCATCCTGGTTGATTATTTTAACTACCTGTGTTCTTCAACCTTAGATCTCATAGCTCCTCTGAAAAATAGACCAAACTCAAAGACTAGAAAACAGCAATGGTTAAATGACAGTATTCAAAGCTGTAAAAAGAAATGCAGAAGAGCAGAACACAGATGGAAGAAATCAGGTCTCCAGGTCCACTTTGTGGCCATGAAAGAATTATTACGCCTTTATAATAGGATGGTGAAGGATGCAAGAACATGTCATTTCTCTGCACTTATTTCTGCCCATCAGCACAACCCCAGATTCCTATTTAAGACTGTGAAACAGTTAGTTAACCCTGCTTCTCCTTGTGCTCCTGCTGATTGTGAAAAAGTTTCTTTTGCACTTTGCTGGAAAGGTGGAATTAATAAGATCTGATATCACCCCCAATCCTTCCTTTATAGATGTGGATCACCCGCTCAGGGATTCTTTAAGCAATTCTTCTACTGTTACGCTGCCTGAACTCACAGATATCATGTCTCTTATGAGAGTGTCCTCCAGCCCTCTGGACAAAATCCCAACTAGGTTTTTATTGGAAGTTATGGATTGTATTGCGCCCCTTTTACTAATTATTTTTTTTTTTTTTTACTGCTTGCTGTCTACTGGCTGCGTCCAAGATTACTTTGAAACTGCTTGTGTCTAGCCAGTCCTAAAAAAACAAAACAAAAAAAAAAACCTGGGCTTGATCCCACCCTGGATAACTATCTCCCAAAATGGCCTTTTATTTTGCAGATTCTTGAAAAACTTGTGACACAATTGATCATGGCATTCTTTAAGATAGACTGAGGCACTGGGTGGGCATATCTGGCACTGCACTAGACTAGTTGTACTTTGTTTTGATAAGTGCTCTATAACGTATTATTATTATCCTCATACCGTTTCCTGGTCATCTGCATTTGGGTCCACATACTGCACCCCATACGAAACCATTGCTTCTTGTGCAATGTGAAAATTTAAAATCAGCAGGTGCTGTTTCAAGCCAAGTCAGGTAAGCAGAATACAGTCAAGGTAAACGTGGCTCTGTTAAACATCCGAACACTTACAAATATGATTTTTGCTGTGATCTTATCACTGAACATCAGCTAGATTTTGCTGCCATTTTCTCCGACATTTTGGTAGTTTTTATTGATTGAATACCAGGGTATTATATTGTAAAGTCAAACCTCGGTGCTGTTGATCACTTTTCATCGACCACTAAAGCATACAGCTTAATTCCTACCCCCAATCTCTAAATTGCTGTCAATCGCTTTTACTAACTATGATAAGATTCTTATAACTGGTGATATTAATTTACATATTGATAACATCTTGGACAGCAAGGCTATGGATTTTATGTACCGTTTACATTCTTTTGAATTAATATATCAGATCACTACTGTTTTTAAAATGAATATCACTGGTACAGCAACAAACCATTAAGCCTCATTAAAAGGCGTTTTTTTAGTCAGTCTTCAGCCAATAATTTTTCAAATCACATGCTTAGCCAACCTCACTCTAATGAAATCTCATTGATTCTTGAAAAAGTAAATCATTTTGACTGTAAATTAAGATCAGCTCTTGACATAGTGGCACCTGAGAAAAATAAAAGGAAATCACAGGTTATGCCTTGGAAAAATGAACGAATATGTCATTGTTACAGAGCAAGCCTGAAGTAAAAAACCTGGGTGTTATTCTAGACTCTGAGCTGAATTTTAAATCCCATGTCAACAATGTTACAAAGGTTGCTTTTTATCATTTAAGAAATATTGCTAGAGTTGGACCCTTACTCTCTTTGGAAGATGCCAAAAAGCTGACCCATGCCTTTGTTTCCTCTCGTCTAGATTACTGTAATGCTCTCTATTCTGGATTACCAAAAAAAAAAAAAACACTGACACGCTGCAACTTGTTCAAAATCCAGCAGCAAGAATTTGAACAAAAACCAGGAAAAGAAACATATTAGAGCAGCACTAGCGTCATTACACTGGCTACCTGTAACGTTGAGGATTGATTTTAAAATGATTGTACTTGTTTTTAAGGCCCTAAATGTTACGGACAGAACTGGCCGGAGACACAAGGAAGATAATGATAGTTTTTATTGAAACACCAAGAGCGTAGCTGGAGAATGGTGGGAAGACTACTGTCCTTAGTAGGGAGATGGCGGAGCTCTGGAGATGAGTGGGGAGCCAAGAGGAGATGCTCAACACGAGCCGGGAGACTGGAGCAATGGATGGAGTTGGTAACTCACGGATGACAGGAGATACACGGGGACTGGAGCGACACACACGGAGGACAGGAACACGATGGAGCCAGGGAAGAAGTACCGAGTAGCGGTAGCTGGGAATTGAGTTCGTTCGGGAGAAGTAAGTCCAAGTGGTTCTAAGATTCAGGGGAACAAGCGTTCTATCCCTTTTCATGAACGAGACCGGACACTGACTGTGGTGAGGAGCTGGGTTATATATGTGAGTAGAGTGGCTGATTACGTGCAGGTGTGCGATGGGTGACAGGTGCTGGGAATTAATAATCAGGTGAGGGAGTGCAGAGTGAAGGGGAGTGACTGGAGAGAACAAGACAGACTGTGACACTAAATGGTTTAGCACCTTCATACATCTCTGATTGTTTATCTGAGTTTGTTCCACACCGTCCCCTCAGGTCGTTCAGCGCTGGTTTACTAAACATATGGTGAAGCAGCTTTTTGTTGTTATGCTTTCATAGGTTTGGAACAAACTCCCATCACAAATACGACCAGCAACTTCTGTTGATAGTTTTAGAACCAGCTCAAAACGTACTTTTATGAACTTGCTTTTAACTAATTGCACCTTTTACTTATTTATTTATTTTATTTTAACATCAGTGTTGTTACTTGATATTTTTGTTTTTTGCATACTGGTTATATGGTTTTTATATCTTAAGATTGTTTTTATCATTATTAATTTGTTTTTATTACTAATTTGATCCTTGTGTTTCCTATTTTTAATACGTTGATTGTTTTGTTTCCCTTGTGAAGCACTTTGAGCTCCATTCTATGTTATGAGAAGTGCTGTATAAATAAAGTTTAGTATTTATTGGCACATATGCTTTCATCAATGAGGAAGGTTTTTTCTAACACTGAGCAGTGCCATTTTTAAGGCGCATGTAGAGGCTTTGGTGACAGACTTAGATGCAGCAGGTTTAATATGTACACAAGTTCCATGATGTTCACAGATTTATAGATTTTACAATCTGCCTGCTGCTGATCCTGACTGGGATCAACCCAGCCAGAGGACAATGTTATTGACTGGCAGTACCTGATTTTGAGGCAGGGTGACGTAACGCAGGACCTCCAGGACGTCATGCTGTGAAGGCCTTGCAGGAGTGCAGGGTGAGTTCTATGTTTGTGATAAAATACATGATCCCGAGTGGTTTGGGTCGAGGCGATCCTGTTTAAAACGTTGCGGTTGGTTAAGGAAGGAAGTGAAGTTAAAGCACCTGTTGATGAGATGTGAGCTCTTTTGTTTGTTCTGTCGTCTCCGCTGCAGATCGTTGCACTCAATGTCATAAATGGTAATACCTGAGTTTGTGTAGAGGAAGTATTGAGTTTTATTTATTTGTATATCACCAATTCATAACAGAAGTTATCTCATTGCACTTTTCCTACAAAGCAGGTCTAGACCATACTCTTTATATTATTTACAGAGACCCAACAATTCCCACCCTGACCAAGCACTTGGCGACAGTGGCAAGGAAAAACTTCGAGAGAGAGAGAGAGATCCACCTAGAATTTTTAAATAGTAATAATATAATGGTAGTGGTAATTTTAATATTAATAAAGTAATAATAATAGGAATGACAGTCAAAGGAATAATAATGACAGTATTAGTGACAGAGCCAACAACAACAACTGTAGCAGCAGTTGTCGAGCAGGAACACGGGCGCAGCAGGTGGCCCACAACCACAGATCCAGACTCTGCAGCTCCGGAGGCAGAAATACCTGCTGAAAGCGACAGAAGGATGATGATCTCAATTCCTAGTTCTTGTCAGTACACATTCAGACCCTTTACTTCAGTAAAAGTACAAATACTCCACTACAACTAAAAGTCCTGCATTCATAACTTATTTAAGTAAAAGTATGTAAGTTTTATCAGCAAAAAGTCCTTAAAGTAAGAAAAGTTAAAGTGCTCATTGTGCAGTAAAACGTTCCCTGTCAGAGTTTTACTATTATATCTGATGTTTCGGGATTAATATTACTTGGTGAATATGATGTTATTATTACTGACAGAAATTATGAACAAAAGTACTAAAATATAATCCAAACTACCAAAATAAGAGCAATGCCATAATGTCATGTAGTTTGGAGCTGTAAAAAGAGTACAGCTCTGTTGGCTTTAGTACTTTGGGGCGATGGCTGATGGTTGTACATACTTATTATCCAAATATTCAGTTTGGTGTATTTTTAAACTGAGGCCCAACCAGCAGCACTAAGCTCAGATCAACAACAAGAACATGAAACCGGGTTTAATGGAGTACAGCAGGGAGTAAATACAGAGGCAGGCTTCCACACTCACTCACTCACACAATGTAAGACTGATCAGGCAGTATGGCGGGTCAGTGAACTGCAGATGTGATGTATTATTGATGAGGGAAGGCAGCAGGTGATAATAGTGGAGCATCTCCATGAAACTGAAGAAGATAGAAGCTGTGAGGCTGCGGCTCGTCTGAACGACTACAACGTTCACCTCAATCACAGACAACAAACAGCTGATTCACTTCACAACCAAAAACACTTCAGTTTCCTTTTGGTCTGAATCTGCTTTTCCTGTTTTGGGCCTCTTAGTTCTAATGAAGGGAAATCCAAACTTCAGTAGAACTTAAAATGAAGTTGGACAAACACAAGTTTGCACAGATGGAGCCACATATGGGTCTCCAGCGCCTCCATGTGGCTTCTGGAGCACATTACAATAAACAGGAACTAACCTGTATCAGGTGACAGGTCTGTGAATGGTGCATTCAAGTGCTGCTTGGATGGTCCCATTTCTTCGTTCTTCTGACTTCGGTGTGTTCGTGAGCTTTAAGTCGTAATGTGGAAACAACATTTTATTGGTCAGAGCATTTAAACAACATGTTCATAGCTGTTTCTAGTATTAGTATACAGTATTAGTACAGTATAGTATAATATTAGTATTAGTAGCAAGTCATGTACCAAAATTTTTGCAGACTTTCCGAGTTGTTGTTCCAGTTTGAGGGGACGTTCATATGAATTTTCCCAGTTCTGATAATTCAAACACCACCTGAATGCAGCATTAGTAGTCATTAAAACACACAATCGATAGATAAATAGATAGTTGCCATGTCAAGTATTTTCTACTGTCATAGATTTTATACATGTGTCACAACGTCTGCCTCAGTTGTGTTTTCGTTCATTCGGTCTCTCTGTCCCTCCTCTCCAGCCACAGTCCTCAGTCCTAAGGCCCCTTCATGCCATTTCCCATCCATCCACCATGTGCCCTCGGACTTTCCCTCCTTTCCCCATCACCTGACTGCCCCACCCATCTACACACCTGTTCCCACGTCATCATTAGTCACTCTACATATACCGGTCCACTTCTATTGTTCCCTTGCCACTTTGTTAAAGTTGGACTGTGTCTCATGCCTTTTGCTTTCTAGCCTCTGGATTCTGTTAGTTGTTATCTGAGACTTAAAACTGTTACCTGCCTGTTTTGAACCTCTGCATGATCTTTTTCGATTTTGGGTTTCTTGCCCACCCTCTGGATGTGTTCACCTGTTTAGACTGCCTTCCTGGTTTCGACCCTTGCCAGTCTCATTACTCTGTAAGCCTATGTACCTCCATTTCTCAATGAAATCACTCAACTGACGCTTTCTGCCTCAACTGTCTGCATTTGGGTCCTATTCCTCTCGGGCCGAATTCACCCCAGTTAATGGAGTTGTTCTATAAAAACAGGCATATACTGACTGGTTTCATGTTTCTACACATGGATAGCCAAAGTAAGACAGGGTTCAACTTCAACTTTTTTTTAAAGTGTTTTCTTTTCCTTTACGGAAGTCATTCAAGTTGAATCATCAAAAAGTCAAAGTATGTTAGTGAAGCCTTTGAACAGTCCTGCAGACAAAAGACCGTTCAGGACGTCATTTCTTAGATGTTACAGTGAAGCCAAAAACTCAGAAAACATTTTTAGGGAATTTGGTGTCAGAAAGCTTCATTAGTTTCCTCCCAGTCAGAGCTCTGTATGTTTCTCATGTGACTGAGAAGAATGATTAGAAATAACACAGTGCCATCACAAAGTTTCAGCCCCCTGATTTTTCCAAATTTTCACCTTCAAATCTGAACTTATGGAATAAGTTTTCTCTCCCTTTGCTAACACTGTAAATTCAACACATTCATGACCTAAAACATGTTTGAATTACAATGAAATTTCCTTGTTGAGCTGCAGTGGAGGTACAGAAACACAAAGAGGGAACTTTGTTCTAAAACAGACTGTAACTTTGTAGATCAACTCTTGATTTGTGTAACTCAGACTGCTGCAGCCACCAACCACTCTGTCAACGTACAGACTTTTGTATTAAGATATTAAGACTTGAAAAATGTGAACTGATCCTTTAAATTCAGCCACCGAACATTGGTGGTGTTGTTATTGAATTAATACAGAGCAAATATTTGAAAGAGACAGTTTGACTGTAAATGTGTGTCAGATGTGTGCAGGTTAGTTTCAGTCCTCCACATTCAATCATAAACCTGTTTTTCTTTTCCTTCTTGTTTTTGGGGCTTCAGTGTTCCTGCAGTTTGGACTTTGTGGAGCTCTGTCAGCGTCTCCAGCTGCTGTGAAAACTCTCCCATCAGAGCGCTGACTGCCAGAGCTTCTGCAACACTGCCGCCTGCTGCTGACTGGCAGCTCTGCAGCTCACACTGGGTTTCTGCTCTCACGTCACACTGACGTTTCTGGATTTGGATTTGAAAGTATGAGGATGTGACGGCTGTCGGTCAGATGAACACAGACACCAGCAGCGTCTGTCAGCGTCTGCAGACGAAGATAGAAAGTCTCTTTGACCTCATCTGGACGTGACTTTAACAGGTGAGAGCCCTGACAGGTAACATGACACACCTCTGATGAAGAAACTCTGCTGTCAGTCGTTATATTTTGGGGCTACATAATATATATATTATATATTATCTGTCTATACTAGATGAGAGCAGTGTGTCACTCTTCATTGACTCTATTGTTATTGACTATTTCTAGATCTGAATATTCATGAATTAATTTACTAATTATTCTATAATATGTGACTTTTTGGCCAAAATGAGCCTTTTCATGTTGAGTTTAGTCAGATTTAATCAGCAGCAGGTAATAAGTTCAATTTTAATTTCAGCTGACTTCACTGCTGAGATGTGATTGAGAGGCAGAACTGGTCTGACAGCCTGAATCCTTTTAGTGTAAGTGAGGGTTCAAAGCTCCGTCTTCAGAGTGTGGGTGCGGACACAAAACTGATCCGTCTTCTTTATTAATGGCTTGGGTTTTACAGTTGGTGACGAGGATAGGCGTGTGCGTGTGCGTGTGCGTGTGCGTGTGCGTGTGTGTGTGTGTGTGTGAGGAATGGGGAACAATGGAAGACGTGCTGGAGGAAGGACCATCATGGGAGGACAAACCCCTACATGGGATGTACCACCGGAACATAACTGAAGTGGCTGATATCAAGAAGTCCTACCAATGGCTAGAGCGGGCCGGACTGAAGGACAGCACAGAGGCACTCATCATGGCTGCACAGGAGCAGGCCCTGAGCACCAGAGCAATAGAGGCCCAGATCTACCACACCAGACAAGACCCAAGGTGTAGGCTGTGCAAAGAGGCCCCTGAGACAATCCAGCACATAACTGCAGGGTGTAAGATGCTGGCAGGAAAAGCATACATGGAGCGCCATAACCAAGTGGCTGGCATAGTGTACAGGAACATCTGCACTGAGTATGGACTGGAAACCCCGAGGTCAAAGTGGGAAACACCTCCAAAGGTGGTAGAGAATGACCGAGCCAAGATCCTGTGGGACTTCCAGATCCAGACTGACAGAATGGTAATGGCGAACCAGCCTGACATCATGGTGGTGGACAAACAGCAGAGGAAAGCCGTTGTGGTTGACGTGGCAATACCAAGTGATGGCAACATCAGGAAAAAGGAACATGAGAAACTAGAGAAGTACCAAGGGCTCAGAGAAGAGCTGGAGAAGGCCTGGAAGGTGAAGGCAACAGTGGTGCCCGTGGTCATCGGAGCACTCGGGCGACTTCCTCTTCCCTTTTTGTAAATCCCGTGTTGGGAAGAGGTAAGTCATCTTGTGTAATCCCCTGTTTTAAGTGTCTTTCTGTTATTATTTTGTCCTAATTTATCATTACTACACTGTTATACTGCCATTTAAGTTTATATTGAGCACCGATGTCGCTCCGTCATCGTGCTTTATTGATTGGAAGAAGGTATGCGTGGAATGCTAACTATGTCAATTGTGTTTCCTGTAGTTTTGGGCTGGATCGACACTTAAGCACATGTTAATCATATCTATTATTGTCAACCAGGTATGTTGCCCCTTTTTGTAAATCCCGTGTTGGGAAGAGTTTTGGGCTGGATCGACACTTAAGCACATGTTAATCATATCTATTATTGTCAACCAGATTAAACGGAGAGCGCCTCCGAACGTTCCACTGTGTTACGTGCTCCTTGTGCACCACACCGCAAGATCTACACAACGCAGAAGTACGACGGTTACACGGGCACCACTGTTGCCTTCACCTTCCAGGCCTTCTCCAGCTCTTCTCTGAGCCCCTGGTACTTCTCTAGTTTCTCATGTTCTTTTTTCCTGATGTTGCCATCACTTGGTATCGCCACGTCAACCACAACGGCTTTCCTCTGCTGTTTGTCCACCACCACGATGTCTGGCTGGTTCGCCATTACCATTCTGTCAGTCTGGATCTGGAAGTCCCACAGGATCTTGGCTCGGTCATTCTCTACCACCTTGGGAGGTGTTTCCCACTTTGACCTCAGGGTTTCCAGTCCATACTCAGTGCAGATGTTCCTGTACACTATGCCAGCCACTTGGTTATGGCGCTCCATGTATGCTTTTCCTGCCAGCATCTTACACCCTGCAGTTATGTGCTGGATTGTCTCAGGGGCCTCTTTGCACAGCCTAAACCTTGGGTCTTGTCTGGTGTGGTAGATCTGGGCCTCTATTGCTCTGGTGCTCAGGGCCTGCTCCTGTGCAGCCATGATGAGTGCCTCTGTGCTGTCCTTCAATCCAGCCCGCTCTAGCCATTGGTAGGACTTCTTGATTTCAGCCACTTCAGTTATGTTCCGGTGGTACATCCCATGTAGGGGTTTGTCCTCCCATGATGGTCCTTCCTCCAGCACGTCTTCCTCTGTTCCCCATTGCCTGAGACATTCACTGAGCACGTCATCCGTTGGGGCCTTATCTTGGATGTACTTGTGGATCTTGGATGTTTCATCCTGGATAGTGGCTCTCACACTCACTAATCCACGGCCGCCTTCCTTACGGCTAGCGTACAGTCTCAGGGTGCTGGACTTGGGGTGGAACCCTTCATGCATGGTGAGGAGCTTTCGCGTCTTAACGTCTGTGGTCTGTATCTCTTCCTTTGGCCACCTTATTATTCCTGCAGGGTAATAATAAATATATATTTCGAGATCTAGACGTTGGTGGAACAATAGCTAACGGAAAATGTGACTTCAACTCTTTATAAGTGTGTTTTTTGAATGAAGGAATTCATTAGCATCCTGCTTTAACATTTACAGTTTCCATTTAGTGGTGCTTTAACTCAAAGATGGCTCTCTTTAATTGAAAGAAGTGTAAGCGGTGTGCCACTTCAAAATTACATTAAGTCCACCCCACAGAGCAGCAGCAGGAGCTCTAACTGGCCAGACTCTGCACACAAATACTACAAACTACAAACACAGCTCCTCTGTCGGCCAATCAGAACTCCTGTTGCTGCTCTGATACATTTGTGTTACAGTTTTCCTTCAGGTTGAAAACACTGCCTGATTTTTGCAGGAAGCCACGATGACGCCAGAGGACCTTTTGAACACTCTGGAAAATTTAAAGAAGGAGGAATTCACAAAGTTCAAATGGTTTCTGCAGCAGCCGGACATCCTGGAAGGCTACCAACCCATCAAAGTGTCCGAGCTGGAGGAGGCAGACAGGTTGAAAACAGTGAATCTGATGGTGAACACCTATAAACTTCATGGAGCTCTGAAGGTGACCAAGAAGGTTTTAGAGAAGGTACCCAGGAACGATCTGGTGCAGAGTCTGTCAGACACCAGCTCAGGACCAGAAGGTCAGTCACAGTTTTTTTTGTACAACTTTTTTATTTTTATTTTCAGGCAAAAAGAGTGGGTTGACACGGGCGACACAATACTTGTAAAGGAACAGGGTCTCTCAGTACAGAAGCTCATTGCATTCACCAAAGAAAGAGACATACCTGATTTCATTCTCCTTTATTTACTCCATGGTTTGAGACACTGGGAGATATTAATGTCACTGAGTAATGTGGATGGTTTTATTATTAGTGTGGTATTTTATGCCTTGAGTGAATAAACAATGAGATGAGTGAGGTTGGTATGTTGATGGATGTGAAATAAAGCAGTAGTTTCCTGCAGGTCATTGTTGGAGAGTTTATGTATTAAACACTAAGAGTATATACTGTATACACAGTATATAATAATGTTGGGATTTACAAGGGTTAAAGGGGCATCAAATTGTGTAGGTGCAATCAATTAATCATGCTTCATTTAAAAACTGCATTTTGTGTTTACTTGTGTTATCTTTGACTAATATTTAATTTGTTTGATGATCTGAAACATGTGACAAGTGTGACAAACATGCAAAAAAAAGAAATCAGGAAGGGGGCAAGCACTTTTTCACACCACTGTATTTGTTGACCAACAACCGCTGACTGAACACAGCATCTCTAAAGTCCTGAACTCATAGTGGGGTTATTGGTTTGAGCTCTGTCCTAACTCTGTCAGCTACACCAGCTGACTGCAGGCTGGACTGCTGACTAGCTGGTTAGCTAACAAGATACAACATGTAAACCAGACAGCTGTGGAGTTGGAAAGGTTTTGTTAAATGTTGACCATCTAAAAATCTGCAAAGATGTAAACACAAAGGGATTAATGATGCTCATCTGAAGCTCTGCAGTCGTTCAGGTTCAGATTAAAAGAGAATCCACATCAGTTTAAGTAGAGTCAGACCGAGACAATAAGACTAAAAGATATTGAGCTGGCACATTTCTGCTGAAGCAGGAGGGACTTCAGGGATGAATGAGTTTAGGCTTCTTCATCAAACTGGTTTTTACTGCTCAGCTGTTTCTGAGGGTTTCTATTATTTTGTCCACACTCACATGTTGTAGCTTCCTGGTCTGGAGGAAATGTGTACACTCTTCTTATCTCTGCCTCCTCTGAGCATCTATACTGGGGTACCTTTGTTATGTTTTTCCTGTAATAAAATAGTTGAGTTAAGTATTCTTGTTTTACTCTCAGCTGATTAAAGATAGGGTGGCTGCTTTTATATTTTTATAAGTTTCTAAACAAGAAAGATCAGATTAGGAAATTGAACCAGGATGTAAAATGTGATTTGTTTTGTAATGTAAGCCATTATAACTTAATTTTAGTAAATTTTTGAGACTGCAGAAATAATTGAAAATGAATAAGTGTTTGTTTTGGGACTGTATTTATGCTCCCCATAGTGTGAACTTCTCTTAACCTAAGTGACCACTTAACCTTTCATTTAGCGCCACCACATCGTCGGCCCGCGTCTTACCTCTCGCGCAGGCTCAGAACGTACGTACTAGTTGGCTGTTGGCTGTAGTCGGTGCGGTGTGTCACTTTTTGGCCAAGACACAGGTAACTTGAGGCGACGCAACAGTCTTTATCGGTTTGGTATGTCAGAGCCTTTTGATTTTATTGACTCCATGATCTTTCCTCTAGCGCCACCCTCTGGACAAACCTTGCATGTTTAGATTCACTGATTGTGAAACTGTAAGAACAGATAAATCATGAGGATGTGTGTTCATGTTGCGGCTGTAATGAACACTGCAGCCTGTAGGGGGCACTGGCAGCACTTTAAACTGTTAGGTTAACACACATTCAGCAGATGCCATCTCAGCTTTTCAATGGAATTTATGTGATTTGGTGTGTTCAAACTAAATCACATATTTAAAGATATTCAATTGTAAATAAACTTTAATATTGATTTTAATAATAAATATTAATAGTTCAGACACCTAGCATTACTTTCTTAAAAAGCTGAAAGAACACATTTTGTTTGTTTTCCCCCTTTAATTCCCTTGAAGATTATCTGAAAGCAGAGTGCTGTATCTGCCTCTGTCGGGCAGCACTGTACCCTGACTACTCCAGGTGTGTGTTGCACTTTGGTCTGTTTCAAACATTCAAATGATTCTAGACAGACTGAACATTTGAATCTACACAGCGATCACTGAACAACTAATGTATTCAGAGTAAATGCTTAGCATTACACGTTTATTTTGCTGTGTTACAGATGTCCCCATGGGGGCAGATGTCAGTCAGGTGTGTGTCAGGTGGGCGGGACAGGGGGTGGTCCATGTTCAGCAGTTAAGAGTTATTTCCAGCTGAGAGTTTGAGTCCACTTTGTCTGTGGGTTGAAATGCCTTCATTACACACTCAGGAACAACTGGGATGTTGTGGGTTCGAAGATTTATTTAATGCAGTGCCACCCCAGCTCCTGGAGGGCCCCTCTCTCCTGCTCCGCTCACACCTGAAAGCCTTTGTTTCTAGAGTTCAGTCAGATTGAACTTTGACCCATGAAATCCCTCCAATGTACAGGCAGTCTGAGAGAGGAGACTGATGCTAAAAGCTCATAATGCACATTATGACCCATAATGCACCTGTCACTGGTTAGGTAATTCAAGTCAAGTCAGTTTTTTTTGTATAGCACATTTCATACACTGGTAAACTCAATATGATTTACAGTAAAACATGGAAAACATTAACCAAATGAAATAGAAAACACATAAATACTCCTACCCTAACTACCAAAAGCCTGAGAGAAAAGCAAAGTTTGCCTTTAAAAGAAGATACAGTTGCAGCAGATCAGGCAGTTTGTTCCAGAGAACAGCACCATAGTAACTAAATGCACCTTCACCGGATATGTTTTAATTCTAGGTATATTTATCAGACACATGCTTGATGATCTGAGGGATCTGATTGGGCTATAGCCAGTGAGCAGGTCGGAAATATATTTAGGAGCCATACCATTTAGGGCCTTGTAAACAAGCAGTAATACCTTAAAGTCAATTCTGTTCTGTACCGGCAGCCAGTGAAGTGTTTTCAGTACAGGTGTAATGGGTTGTATTTTGCTAGTCCCAGTTAGCATTCTGAATGAGCTGGAGCCTACCTGTTGTCTTTTTGGGAAGTCCTGCAAAAAGGACATTACAGTGATCTAACCTGCTGGAGATGAATGCATGGACCCATTTTTCAGAGTCAGACTGGGACAGGAAGCTCCTAAGTTTGGAAATGTTTTTTAAATGGTAGAAAGCTGTCTTTGTAATAGTGGTGATGTGATGCTGGAAGTTAAGTTTGGCATCTGTAATAATGCCCAGGTTTCTGACATGCTCACTGTGCTTTAGAGAAAATAATGATAAGATGGATACAGTCTCCTGCCTTTGTACTTTTGGGCCTACTATCCGAATTTCTGTTTTTTCTTTGTTAAGTTGTAGAAGGTTTTGAGACATCCAGTGGTTGATGTCATCAATACATCTGACAAGCTCATTTACAGCACTGAGGTTGTCTAAGGAAAGTGAGACATACAGCTGTGTATCATCAGCATAGGAATAGTAGGATATGTTGTAATTCTGTATAATGGTACCAAGAGGGAGCATGTACAGATTGAATAGCAGTGGACCCAGAACTGACCATTGTGGAACCCCACTGAAAATGTTGACTTTTTCAGATGTGAAGTTGCCAAGAGATACTGAGAACGTCCTTCCTTTTAAATATGCTGAGAACCACTGGAGAAGAGGTCCAGATAAGCCAATAAAGTTTTCAAGTCTATTTGGTAGAATGTCATGATCAACAGTGTCTAAAGCGGCACTCAGGTCTAATAATAAAAGAATGGAAAGTCTGTTTGCATCGCTGCTGATTTTAAGATCATTGGTTACTTTGACAAGAGCCTAACACCCGACTGGTGCGCATCATACAGGTTGTGGAGGGTTAGGTATCTGTGCAGTTGTTTGTAGACAACCTTTTCAAGGATTTTACTAATAACAGGAAGGTTGGAGCTTGGTCTATAGTTGCTAGTCGTGGATGGGTCTAGATTACTCTTTTTCAGTAATGGAGTGACAACAGTACACTTGAGAGAAGTGGGGAAAACACCAGACTGTAGGGAAGCATTAATGATATGCAGAAGATTATCTGACAGGCAGTGAAAGAGACCTTTAAACAGTTTTGTGGGAATAAGGTCGAGAAAACAGGTGGAAGATTTAAGCTGCTGGACCACCTCGTCAAGATCACGGGTGAAAAATTACACATAGTAACCCGGATGGTTCGCTGATGTGAGGGGACAGACAGGATGGATTAAATTTTTTTCTTGGAAGTAAGTGGCAAAGTCATTACATTTATCTGAAGAGAGGAGTTCAGCAGGAGTTGATCTGGTGGGATTTATCAGTTTATCAGTTGTGGAGAATAAAAAGTGAGCATTTTTATTGTCATTTTATTTATCATTTGAGAGACACGATGCTGTCTTAAGATTTTCATTTCTTTGTTATAGCAGTTAAGTGTATTTTTTATAAATTTCATAATGTACCTTCAGCTCGATCTTTCGCCATTTACAGTGGGGCAAAAAAGTATTTAGTCAGCCACCAATTGTGCAAGTTCTCCCACGTAAAAAGATGAGAGAGGCCTGTAATTTTCATCATAGGTACTTCAACTATGAGAGTCGGAATGGGGGGAAAGAATCCAGAAAATCACATTGTCTGATTTTTAATGAATTTATTTGCAAATCATGGTGGAAGATAAGTATTTGGTCAATAACAAAAGTTCATCTCAATACTTTGTTATATACCCTCTGTTAGCAATGACAGAGTTCAAGCTCAAGCTCTTTTCTGTAAGTCTTCACAAGGTTTTCACACACTGTTGCTGGTATTTTGGCCCATTCCTCCATGCAGATCTCCTCTAGAGCAGTGATGTTTTGGGGCTGTCGCTGGGCAACACGGATTTTCAACTCCCTCCAAAGATTTTCTATGGAGTTGAGATCTGGAGACTGGCTAAGCCACTCCAGGACCTTGAAATGCTTCTTACGAAGCCACTCTGTTGCCCAGGCGGTGTGTTTGGGATCATTGTCATGCTGAAAGACCCAGCCATGTTTCATCGTCAACGTCCTTGCTGATGGAAGGAGGTTTTCACTCAAAATCTCACGATACATGGCCCCATTCATTCTTTCCTTTACACGGATCAGTCGCCCTGGTCCCTTTGCAGAAAAACAGCCCCAAAGCATGATGTTTCCACTCCCATGCTTCACAGTAGGCATGGTGTTCTTTGGATGCAATTCAGCATTCTTTCTCCTCCAAACACGACAAATTGAGATTTTAACCAAAAAGTTCTATTTTGGTTTCATCTGACCATGTGACATTCTCCCAATCCTCTTCTGGATCATCCAAATGCTCTCTAGCAAACTTCAGACGTGCCTGGACATGTACTGGCTTAAGCAGGGGGACACGTCTACCACTGCAGGATTTGAGTCCCTGGCGGCGTAGTGTGTTACTGATGGTAGCCTTTGTTACTTTGGTCCCAGCTCTCTGCAGCAGGTCATTCACTAGTTCTCCCCCCCCCCAGCTCTTTGGTGTTGGCCATAGTGGAGTTTGGAGTGTGACAGTTGTGGACAGGTGTCTTTTATACTGATAACGAGTTCAAACAGGTGCCATTAATACAGGTAATGAGTGGAGGACAGAGGAGCCTTTTAAAGAAGAAGTTACAGGTCTGTGAGAGCCAGAAATCTTGCTTGTTTGTAGGTGACCAAATACTTATTTTACCGAGGAATTTACCAATTAATTCATTAAAAATCCTACAATGTGATTTCCTGGATTCTTTTCCCCCATTCTGACTCTCATAGTTGAAGTGTGTCTATGATGAAAATTACAGGCCTCTCTCATCTTTTTACGTGGGAGAACTTGCACAATTGGTGGCTGACTAAATACTTTTTTGCCCCACTGTACGAAAATTAGGCCTCTCTCATCTTTTACAGGATCTTCATAGGCTCCTCATATTTTTCTCCAAGGAGCTTTGGGTTTTCCAGTGGTCTCTTTAGTTCTGATGGGAGCAATGCTGTCCATGATCTGACTTACAACAGAGTTGAAGTTGTCCATCATCTCATCACATGGTGGGGAGTGTATGCTTAGCGTATTCATAAATAAACATATCTGAAGTGTTGTTATGGATAAAACGCTTATTTATGAATCTGAATACTGAATTCGCCAGAGAGATAATGCAGTCATAGCCAATGATAATGTTATGACAGCAGCTCAGCAAATTTATCTAGAAACCCTTTATTGAGCTTAGGGGGGTGATACACTGTGAGCAGCAAGGTAGGAAAGACAGATTTAACAACCACACCTAGACATTAAAAAGCTGAAGTGGTCATCATAGAGAGCAGCAATCCCTGCTCTTTCTATTTGCTATAGTTTGAGGTTTTGTCATTTCCTGTTTTATTTTGTAGTGTGTTCCTCACCTTGTGTGTCTTGTGGTTTTACTTCCTGTCTTTGTTTGCTTTCCCTCCAGTTTTGATTGTTGGCCCCTCCTTGATTGTTTGCACCTGTGTCTCATTGTCTCACCTCCCCTAGGGTATTTAGTCTGGGTCTCTTTCTTTGTTTATTGTCGCATCATTGTTGTTCCTGACTTTTGTGTCTGGATTTTGGCCTTTACACTTTGCATGCTCCCTGTCAGATTTGTTTAGCCTTGTTGGACTCTTAGCTTGGTTTCTATCACTGGCAGCCGGTAACCCATTTCCTATTCCTGGACCTATATCTGCCTACCTGCCTGTTACCTGTTTGTTGCCTGTCTGTTTGCTAGTTCCTGCCTGTAAGCTACTTCACCCCAATAAACACTGTAGCCATCCGGCTACTTCATCCTGGTTGATTATTTTAACTACCTGTGTTCTTCAACCTTAGATCTCATAGCTCCTCTGAAAAATAGACCAAACTCAAAGACTAGAAAACAGCAATGGTTAAATGACAGTATTCAAAGCTGTAAAAAGAAATGCAGAAGAGCAGAACACAGATGGAAGAAATCAGGTCTCCAGGTCCACTTTGTGGCCATGAAAGAGTTATTACGCCTTTATAATAGGGTGGTGAAGGATGCAAGAACATGTCATTTCTCTGCACTTATTTCTGCCCATCAGCACAACGCCAGATTCCTATTTAAGACTGTGGATCAGTTAGTAAACCTTCCTCTCCTTGTGCTCCTGCTGATTGTGATGCTGATTGTGAAAAGATTCTTATTCTTCAATTCAACTTGTGCTGCTGGACTTAAGTGCTGCCTTTGATACAATTGATCATGGCATTCTTTTAGATAGACTGAAGCACTGGGTGGGCATATCTGGCACTGCACTAGACTAGTTGTACTTTGTTTTGATATATATATAATATATATATAAAGTATTATTATTATTATTATTATTATTATTATTATCCTCATACTGCTTCCTGGTCATCTGCATTTGGGTCCACATACTGCACCCCATATGAAACCATTGCTTCTTGTGCAATGTGAAAATTTAAAATGAGCAGGTGCTGTTTCAGTTAGCTGTTTGTTACCTGTCTTGTCAAGCCAGGTCTCAGTAAGCATAATACAGTCAGGGTAAACATGGCTCTTTTAAACATCCGAACACATACAAATATGACTTTTGTTGTAAATGATCTTATCACTCAACATCAGCTAGATTTTGCTGCCATTTTCTCCGACATTTTGGTAGTTTTTATTGATTGAATACCAGGGTATTATATTGGAAAGTCAAACCTCGGTGCTGTTGATCACTTTTTATCGACCACTAAAGCATACAGCTTAATTCCTACCCCCAATCTCTGAATTGCTGTCAATCGCTTTTACTAACTATGATAAGATTCTTATAACTGGTAATATTAATTTACATATTGATAACATCTCGGACAGAAAGGCTATGGATTTTATGCACCTTTTTACATTCTTTTGAATTAATATATCAGATCACTACTGTTTTTAATATGAATATCACTGGTACAGCAACAAATCATTAAGCCTCATTAAAAGGCGTTTTTTTTTTTCAGCAGACCCATGCCTTTGTTTTCTCTCGTCTAGATTACTGTAATGCTCTCTATACTGGATTACCAAAAAAAAACACTGACACGCTGCAACTTGTTCAAAATCCAGCAGCAAGAATTTGAACAAAAACCAGGAAAAGAGACATATTAGAGCAGCACTAGTGTCATTACACTGGCTACCTGTTATGTTGAGGATTGATTTTAAAATGATTGTACTTGTTTTTAAGGCCCTAAATGGTTTAGCACCTTCATACATCTCTGATTGTTTATCTGTGTTTGTTCCAAACCGTCCCCTCAGGTCATTCAGCGCTGGTTTACTAAACATATGGTGAAGCAGCTTTTTGTTGTTATGTTTTAGAACCTGCTCAAAACGTACTTTTATGAATTTGCTTTTAACTAATTGCACCATTTATTTATTTATTTTATTTTTATTTTTACATCAGTGTTGTTACTTGATATTTTTGTTTTTTGCATACTGGTTATATGGTTTTTATATCTTAAGATTGTTTTTATCATTATTAATTTGTTTTTATTACTAATTTGATCCTTGTGTTTCCTATTTTTAATACGTTGATTGTTTTGTTTCCCTTGTGAAGCACTTTGAGCTCCATTCTATGTTATGAGAGGTGCTGTATAAATAAAGTTTATTGTTTATTGGCACATATGCTTTCATCAACAAGGAAGGATTTTTCTAACACTGAGCAGTGCCATTTTTAAGGCGCATGTAGAGGCTTTGGTGACAGACTTAGATGCAGCAGGTTTAATATGTACACAAGTACCATGATGGTTCACAGATTTATAGATTTTACAATCTGCCTGCTGCTGATCCTGACTGGGATCAACCCAGCCAGAGGACAATGTGATTGACTGGCAGTACCTGATTTTGAAGCAGGGTGACGTAACGCAGGACCTCCAGGACGTCATGCTGTGAAGGTCTTGCAGGAGTGCAGGGTGAGTTCATGTTTGTGATAAATTACGTGATCACAAGTGGTATGGGTCGAGGCGATCCTGTTTAAAACGTTGCGGTTGGTTAAGGAAGGAAGTGAAGTTAAAGCACCTGTTGATGAGATGTGAGCTCTTTTGTTTGTTCTGTTGTCTCCGCTGCAATGTCATAAATGGTAATACCTGAGTTTGGTGGAGGAAGTATTCAGTTGTATTTATTTGTATAGCGCCAATTCATAACAGAAGTTATCTCATTGCACTTTTCCTATAGAGCAGGTATAGAGCATACTCTTTTATATTATTTACAGAGACCCAAAATTCCCACGATGAGCAAGCACTTGGCGACAGTGGCAAGGAAAAACTTCCTTTAAGAGGCAGAAACCTCGAGCAGAACCAGACTCAATGGTGGGCAGCCATCCGCCATGTTGAGTTGAGAGAGAGAGAGAGAGAGAGGGGGGAGAGGGAAGCACAATGCATATTCCACCTAGAATTTTAAAATAGTAATAATATAATGGTAGTGGTAATTTTAATATTAATAAAGTAATAATAATAGATATGACAGTCAAAGGAATAATAATGACAGTATTAGTAACGGAGCCAACAACAACAACTGTAGTAGCAGTTGTCGAGCAGGAACACAGGGGCAGCAGGTGGCCCACAACCACAGATCCAGACTCTGCAGCTCTGGAGGCAGAAATACCTGCTGAAAGCAACAGAAGAAGAGAGGAGAGAAACAAGAAAGCACACAACTACCGGAGAGAGAAGATGTTGATTTAGTAACAAGCAATAAGGGAGCCAGTGCAGAGAAGCTAATATTGGAGAAATATGATCTCTTTTCCTAGTTCTTGTCAGTACACATTCAGACCCTTTACTTCAGTAAAAGTACAAATACTCCACTATAAGTAAAAGTCCTACATTCATGAATTACCTAAGTAAAAGTATGTAAGTTTTATCATCAAAAAGTACTTAAAGTAAGAAAAGTTAAAGGACTCATTGTACAGTAAAACGTTCCCTGTCAGTGTTTTACTATTTTACTTGGTGAATATGATGTTATTATTACTGACAGAAATTATGAACAAAAGTACTAAAATAAAACCCAAACTACCAAAATAAGAGCTATGCCATTATGTCATGTCGTTTGGAGCTGTAAAAAGAGTACAGCTCTGTTGGCTTTAGTATTTTGGGCCAGGTATCTGATGGTTGTACATACTTAATATCCAAATATTCAGTTTGGTGTATTTTTAAACTGAGGCCCAACCAGCAGCACTAAGCTCAGATCAACACCAAGAACATGAAACCAGGTTTAATGGAGTACGGCAGGGAGTAAATACAGAGGCAGGCTGCCACACTCACTCACGCACACTGTAAGACTGATTGGGCAGTATGGCGGGTCAGTGAACTGCAGCTGTGATGTATTATTGATGAGGGAAGGCAGCAGGTGATAATAGTGGAGCATCTCCATGAAACTGAAGAAGATAGAAGCTGTGAGGCTGCGGCTCGTCTGAACGACCACAACGTTCACCTCAATCACAGACAAACATCTGATTCACTTTACATCCAAAAACACTTAAGTTTCCTTTTGGTCTGAATCTGCTTTTCCTGTTTTGGGCCTCTTAGTTTTAATGAAGAGAAATCCTGACTTCAGTAGAACTTAAAATGAAGTTGGACAAACACAAGTTTGCACAGATGGAGCCACATGTGGGTCTCCAGCGCCTCCATGTGGCTTCTGGAGCACATTACAATAAACAGGAACTAACCTGTGTCAGGTGACAGTAAACATCTGCCATCTGTTGTGTGCTGCTCAAAGGTTCCTGTCCAGGTCTCATTCAGAGGATCTGATCTCACAACCAACAGTCCTCCACAATGGTTCTATGATGACATCATGTTTCATGAATTAACCTACTCACTTCGTCCACAGTGATTGGTGACAGGTCTGTGAATGGTGAATTCATGTGCTCCTTGGATGGTCCCATTTCTTCGTTCTTCCGACTTCGAAGCTTTAAGTCGTAATGTGGAAACAACATTTTATTGGTCAGAGCATTTACAAGCTTTTCTAGTATTAGCAGTATAGTATAGTATTAGTATTAGTAGCAAGTCATGTACCAAAATTTTCGCAGACTTTCCGAGTTGTTGTTCCAGTTTGAGGGGGCGTTCATGTGAATTTTCCCAGTCAAGAAATCATTTTTCTGATAATTCAAACACCACATGAATGCAGCATTAGTAGTCATTAAAACACACAATCGATAGATAAATAGATAGTTGCCATGTCAAGTATTTTCTACTGTCATAGATTTTATACATGCGTCACAACTTCTGCCTCAGTTCTGTTTTCGTTCATTCGGTCTCTCTGTCCCTCCAGCCACAGTCCTCAGTCCTAAGGCCACTTTATGCCATTTTCCATCCATCCACCATGTGCCCTCAGACTTTCCCTCCTTTCCCCATCACCTGACTGCCCGGCCCATCTACACACCTGTTCCCACGTCATCATTAGTCACTCTACATATACTGGTCCACTTCTATTGTTCCCTTGCCACTTCGTTAAAGTTGGACTGTGTCTCATGCCTTTTGCTTTCTAGCCTCTGGATTGTGTTAGTTGGTATCTGAGACCTAAACCTGTTACCTGCCTGTTTTGAACCTCTGCATGATCTTTTTTGATCTTTCCTACCCTCTGGATGTGTTCGCCTGTTTAGACTGCCTTCCTGGTTTCGACCCTTGCCAGTCTCATTACTCTGTAAGCCTCCGTACCTCCATTTCTCAATGAAATCACTGAACTCACGCTGTCTGCCTCGACTGTCTGCATTTGGGTCCTTTTCCTCGCCGGCTGATTTCACCCCAGTGTCAACGTCAAACATTGTTTTCAGTTGTCCAAACAAGTCTTCACTCTTTAATGGAGTTGTTCTATAAAAACAGACATATACTTACTGGTTTCATGTTTCTAGACTTAAAAACACAGCGCCTTTACAAAGTTTCAGCCCCCTGATTTTTTTTTTTCCTGTGACACCTTCAAATCTGAACTTATGGAATAAGTTTTCTCTCCCTTTACTAACACAGTAAATTCAACACATTCATGACCAAAAACATGTTTGAATTAAAATGAAATGTCCTTGTTGAGCTGCAGTGGAGGTACAGAAACAAAAAGAGGGAACTTTGTTCTAAAACAGACTGTAACTTTGTAGATCAACACTTGATTTGTGTAACTCAGACTGCTGAAGCCTCATATCAACTTCATCAAATAATTTTTACACAGAATGAGGACTGTGGATTTTGCCTTCCATTTCTTACAGTGTAGTCGTGTTAGGAAGGCATCACTTCACAGTCAGCGTGGACAGGAGGAGTGATTACAGCCACCAACCACTCTGTCAACGTACAGACTTTTGTATTAAAATATTAAGACTTGAAAAATGTGAACTGAACCTTTAAATTCAGCCACCAACCACTCTGTCAGAATCAGAAATCAGAAATACTTTATTGATCCCCGAAGGGAAACTCTTTGTTACAGCAGCTCGTCTTTATGTCAGTGCACACAGGAGAAGTACTAGCAAAAAATATTTAATACAATACACTATAAAAACTATAAAACAGGTCAGAAAATAAATTAAGTACCAAGTGGGTATAAGTATAAAATAAAATAAGTGTGAGGTACCAAGTGGGTTTACCGGTTGATGATGATAATACAGTATAAATGCAATGTAATAATATAAGTAATAAGTAGTATTGCAACAGCAGTAATGGAGGTATGAATAATAAATAGTAAATAGGAAAAAAAACAAAAACTAAGTATTGCACATGAGTGTTACGATGATGATGTTAATGATCAATGTCCAGTTTAGTGACTTAGGGTCATACAGACTGACACTTAGAGGGAGGAGTTGACTTCCTGTGGCGCTCTGTGGTGCTTTTTGGGGGGATGAGCATGCAACAGCATACAGGACAGCACTGGCCACCACAGACTCATAAAACATCTTCAGCATTGTCCAGCAGATGTTGAAGGACCTCAGCCTCCTCAGAAAATAGAGGCGGCTCTGGCTCTTCCTGTAAACAGCTTGAGTGTTCTTAGCCCAGTCCAGTTTATTAAGTGTACTCCCAGGTACTTGTAGTCCTCTACAATGTCCACACTGACCCCTGGATGGAAACCGGGGTCACTGGTGCCTTGGCCCTTCGTAGGTCTACAACCAGCTCCTTAGACTTTGTCGCATTGAGCTGCAGATGGTTCTGCTCACACCATGAGACAAAGTTCCCCACCACAGCCCTGTACTCAGACTCATCACCACCGCTGATACATCCCACCACAGCAGAGTCATCAGAAAACTTCTGAAGGTGGCAGGACTCTGTGTGGTAGCTGAAGTCTGTGGTGTAGATGGTGAAGAGGAAGAGAGAGAGGACAGTCCCCTGAGGGGCCCCAGTGTTGCTGACCACGCTGTCTGACACACAGGGCTGCAGGCTGACCATGGGACACGAGGGGGCCTGCACCTGCATCGCTGCCAGCTTCTCCCCAGCAGGGCAGGCCGGATGGTGTTGAAAGCACTGGAGAAGTCAAAAAACATGACCAGCACTAGTCTCTCAATGGACTTCATTATGTGGGAGGTCAGTGCCACCGGTCTGTAGTCCTTGGAGCCACTGGGACGTGGCGTCTTCGGCACAGGAACGAGGCAAGATGTCTTCCACAGAATGGGGACCCTCTGGAGACTCAGGCTCAGGTCGAAGACATGTTGAAGAACTCCACATAGCTGGGGGGCACAGACTTTTAGCAACCCGGAGCTAATGCCATCGGGGCCTGCAGCCTTGTTTGAGTGGAGTTTCATCAGCTGTCCTCTCACCTGGTCAGCAGTCAGGCACACAGCAGAGGTTACAGGTGGAGGAGGGGGGAGTCATTAGTGTGAAGAGGGCTGTTAGCCTGATGGGGAGGGGGGAGCAGTGGACTCAGAGGAGCTTGAGGGCCGACAGCAGCTGAGTTAGAGGGGGGATGAGCAGGTTTGTTGGCCCTGTCCACGCTGCCTTCAACTCCTCTGCTGCCAGTCGGTCTGAAGCCAGTGATGGTCTTCATGCCGCTCCAGACCTCCCTCATGTTGTTCTGCTGGAGTTTCCGCTCCAGGTTCCTCCTGTACTTCTCCTTGGCCTCCCTGATTTTCACCTTCAGGTCGGCCTGATAGCCCAGGATGTCCTTGATGTCCTTTGTTACCCACGGTTTGTTATTTGGATAACAATGAACCATCTTAGTTGGGACATTGCAGTCCACACAGAGGTTAATGTAGCCAGTGATGCACTCAGTGAGCCCATCAATGTCCTGTCCATGAGGGGGGATGTAAACAGCCACAACAATGGCATGTGAGAATCCACGTGGCAGATAATATGGCCAGAGTCCCACAGCTAACAGTTCAATGTCCGGGCTACAGATACTCTGCTTGATAGTAACGTGACCAGGGTTACACCATCTGTTGTTGACCAGAACAGCAAGCCCGCCGCCTTTCTGCTCACCGCTCCCGGTGTGATCCCTGTCGGCCCGAATAGTCTGAAAGCCGTCGATGGAAACGTTATGATCTGGGATATCCTGGTGTAGCCATGTTTCTGAGAAGCACATAGAGCTACACTCACTGAACTCCATCAGACTCCGGGCTAACGCCGTTAGCTCGTCCATTTTATTTGCCAGTGATCTCACGTTGCCCATGACGAGAGAAGGCAGACATGGCTTAAATCTCTTGTTCTTAAGTCTCTTTTGTCTGCACCCCTCTCTCTTCCCTCACGGCTTCGTTCCACCTCTGCATCCTCGGTGTGTCCTCCTCCAGATCTCAGTGGGGACATCGGTAGTCCTGGGCGCCATGCCGCTCGGCTTCAGCGCGATCAGCTGTTCCCTGGTATAAACAATGCGGCCCAACAGCTGTTCTGCAGCGGTGCCCTGACCGAGTAGCAGAAGAAGAAGTTCCATGGCGAAAAAAAGTACCAAAACACTTTCTACTCTCATTTTCACAAAGAGCGTAGTTTAAATTACACTTACACACAAGTTACTCAAGTTTGGAAGAAAAGGAAGAAAAGGAAAGCTAAAAGTTGGAAAAAGTAAGACAACGACACGGAGCTACGGCAACAGGCAACATGCGGGCTGGCGCATGCGCACTAACTACATACAGACTTTTGTATTAAGATATTAAGACTTGAAAAATGTGAACTGATCCTTTAAATTCAGCCACCAAACATTGATGGTGTTGTTATTGAATTAATACAGAGCAAATATTTGAAAGAGACAGTTTGACTGTAAATGTGTGTCAGATGTGTGCAGGTTAGTTTCAGTCGACCTCTCTGTCTCTTTCTTGATGCAGGTTGTGTTTGTCACATGTTGTCATGAGTTTACAGACTGTTCTCCCTCCACATTCAATAATAAACCTGTTTTTCTTTTCCTTCTTGTTTTTGGGGCTTCAGAGTTCCTGCAGTTTGGACTTTGTGGAGCTCTGTCAGCGTCTCCAGCTGCTGTGAAAACTCTCCCATCAGAGCGCTGACTGCCAGAGCTTCTGCAACACTGCCGCCTGCTGCTGACTGGCAGCTCTGCAGCTCCCACTGGGTTTCTGCTCTCACGTCACACTGACGTTTCTGGACTTGGATTTGAAAGTATGAGGATGTGACAGCTGTCGGTCAGATGAACTCAGACACCAGCAGCGTCTGTCAGCGTCTGCAGACGAAGATAGAAAGTCTCTTTGACCTCATCTGGACGTGACTTTAACAGGTGAGAGCCCTGACAGGTAACATGACACACCTCTGATGAAGAAACTCTGCTGTCAGTCGTTATATTTTGGGGCTACATACTATATAGATTATATATTATCTATCTGTACTAGATGAGAGCAGTGAGTCATTCTTTCAACACTGTTATTGACTGTTTCTAGATCTGAATATTCATGAATTCATTCACTAATTATTCTATAATATGTGACTTTTTGGCCAAAATGAGCCTTTTCATGTTGAGTTTAGTCAGATTTAGTCAGCAGCAGGTAACAAGTTAAATTTTAATTTCAGCTGACGTCACTGCTGAGATATGAGCGAGATATCCTTTTAGTGTACATGAGGGTTCAAAGTTCCGTCTTCAGAGTGTCTGGACACAAAACTGATCCGTCTTCTTTATTAATGGCTTGGGTTTTACAGTTGGTGACGAGGATAGGCGTGTGTGTGTGTGCGCGTGTGTGTGTGTGTGTGTGTGTGTGTGTGTGTGTGTGTGCTAAAAGTGACATTTACCTAAATAATATGAACTTCACTTCATATAAATACTTAGAAATGTGCACACTCTTTTTATCTCTGCCTCCTCTGAGCATCTATACTGGGGTACCTTTGTTATGTTTTTCCTGTAATAAAATAGTTTAGTTAAGTATTCTTGTTTTACTCTCTTAATAAAACTGTTTGTTTTGAAACTGTATTTATGGTCCCCACAGTGTGAACTTCTCTTAACCTAAGTGACCACTTGACCATTCATTTAGCGCCACCATCAGGACATATTTTCTACACATATTCTAAAAGGCAGGTTATCAGTAAATGTCCTGGTCTCCTTCCTGCTCTTCAGAGGACAAACCTTTAAGGTCCTGACACACTGGGCCAACGGTCAGCCAAAGTCAGTGAGCGTCTGTAGCCCTACGTTTTGCGGTGTGTTCTGCACTGTCGGCCCTCGGTTTACCTCTCGCGCAGGCACAGAACGTATGTGCTAGTTGGCCCGTTCAATGTAGTCGGTGCGGTGTGTTCTAGTGTCACTTTTTGTCCAAGACACAGGTAACGTGAGGCGACGCAACAGTCTTTATCGGTTTGGTGTGTCAGAGCCTTTTGATTTCATTGACTCCATGATATTTCCTCTAGCACCACCCTCTGGACAAACGTTACATGTTTAGATTCGCTGCTGGTGAAACTAAGAACAGATAAATCATGAGGATGTGTGTTCATGTTGTGGCTGTAATGAACACTGCACCCTGTAGGGGGCACTGGCACCAGTTTACTCTGTTAGGTTAACACACATTCAGCAGATGCCATCTCAGCTTTTCAATGGAATTCATGTGATTTGGTGTGTTCAAACTAAATCACATATTTAAAGATATTCAATTGTAAATACATTTTTATATTGATTTTAATAAAAAATATTAATAGTTCAGACACCTAGCATAACACGTTTACTTTCTTAAAAAGCTGAAAAAACACATTTTGTTTGTTTTCCCCCTTTAATTCCCTTGAAGATTATGTGAAGGCAGAGTGCTGTATCTGCCTCTGTCGGGCAGCACTGTACCCTGACTACTCCAGGTGTGTGTTGCACTTTGGTCTGTTTCAAACATTCAAATGATTCTAGACAGACTGAACATTTGAATCTACACAGAAATCACTGAACAACAGATGTGTTTAGAGTAAATGCTTAGCATTACACGTTTCTTTTGCTATGTTACAGATGTCCCCATAGGGGGGCAGATTTCAGTCAGGTGTGTGTCAGGTGGGCAGGGCAGGGGGCGGTCCATGTTCAGCAGGTATCTGATGAGTTATTTCCAGTTGAGAGTTTGAGTCCACTTTGTCTGTAGGTTGAAATGCCTTCATTACACACTCAGGAACAACTGGGATGTTGTGGGTTCGAAGATTTATTTAATGCAGTGCCACCCCAGCTCCTGGAGGACCCCTCTCTCCTGCTCTGCTCACACCTGAAAGCCTTTGTTTCTAGAGTTCAGTCAGATTGAACTTTGACACATGAGATCCCTCCAAGGTCCAGGCAGTCTGAGAGAGGAGACTGATGCTAAAAGCTCTGGCTGGACCTATAATGTACCTGTCACTGGTTAGGTAATTCAAGTCAAGTCAGTTTTTTTGTATAGCACATTTCATACACAGGTAAACTCAAAACATTAACCAAATGAAATAGAAAACACATAAATACTCCTACCCTAACTACCAAAAGCCTGAGAGAAAAGCAAAGTTTGCTTTTAAAAGAAGATACAGTTGCAGCAGATCTCAGGTCATCAGGCAGTTTGTTCCAGAGAACAGCACCATAGTAACTAAATGCACCTTCACCTGATTAGTTTTAATTCTAGGTACATTTATCAGACACATGCTTGATGATCTGAGGGATCTGATTGGGCTATAGCCAGTGAGCAGGTCGGAAATATATTTAGGAGCCATCCCATTTAGGGCCTTGTAAACAAGCAGTAATACCTTAAAGTCAATTCTGTTCTGTACTGGCAGCCAGTGAAGTGTTATCAGTACAGGTGTAATGGGTTGTATTTTGCTAGTCCGGCTTAGCATTCTGAATGAGCTGGAGTCTCCTTGTTGTCTTTTTGGGAAGTCCTGCAAAAAGGGCATTACAGTGATCTAACCTGCTGGAGATGAATGCATGGACCCATTTTTCAGAGTCAGACTGGGACAGGAAGCTCCTAAGTTTGGAAATGTTTTTTAAATGGTAGAAAGATGTCTTTGTAATAGTGGGGATTTGATGCTGGAAGTTAAGTTTGGCATCTGTAATAACGCCCAGGTTTCTGACATGCTCACTGTGCTTTAGAGAAAATGATAAGATGGATACAGTCTCCTGCCTTTGTACTTTTGGGCCTACTATCCGAATTTCTGTTTTTTCTTTGTTAAGTTGTAGAAGTATCGTAGAAAAGGTTTCAGTCGTCGTCATCTGGACACTGTTTTCAGAATCAAGACGTTTCGGCTCCCATCCGGAAGTCATTCTCAACTGTGAAAAAATGGGACGGGAACTAGAAATTTAAGCTACTCTGTGTTACATAAGCCCTGCCCTCAGGAAGGAATCTACCTGAGTATCTGTTAATAGCTAGTTTCACCTGAAACTGACCTAATTGTTTCCAAGATGGCCCAGTAATCAGTAATCAGGCGTATTGTTTTCTGGCTGCACCTACCGCATCACTGTTAAGTACCTGATTAGCATGTGATTGGCGTGACCAAGGTGTTGATACACTGTGATAGACTTTGGGCAGATTGAATCTCAGACCACCATTTCTGTTCAAAGAGGGGTTTTCTTTTTTCACAAAAAATGGCTTCCTTGACAACCCGTTCAAACCAACTCTTCTCTCTACTTAGAATCTTCACCTCGCTGTCTTCAACTGTGTGGTTTATAGCTTTTTCAGATTTAAATTTCTAGTTCCCGTCCCATTTTTTCACAGTTGAGAATGACTTCCGGATGGGAGCCGAAACATCTTGATTCTGAAAACAGTGTCCAGATGACTACGACTGAAACCTTTTCTACGATAGAACACTCCTGGACGAATGACGGACTACACCGTCTAAGTTGTAGAAGGTTTTGAGACATCCAGTGGTTGATGTCATCAATACATCTGACAAGCTCATTTACAGCACTGAGGTTGTCTAAGGAAAGTGAGATATACAGCTGTGTATCATCAGCATAGGAATAGTAGTATATGTTGTAATTCTGTATAATCGTACCAAGAGGGAGCATGTACAGATTGAATAGCAGTGGACCCAGAACTGACCATTGTGGAACCCCACAGAAAATGTTGACTTCTTCAGATGTGAAGTTGCCAAGAGATACTGAGAACGTCCTTCCTTTTAAATATGTTAAAGAACCACTGGAGAAGAGGTCCAGATAAGCCAATTAAATTTTCAAGTCTATTTGGTAGAATGTCATGATCAACAGTGTCGAAAGCGGCACTCAGGTCTAATAATAAAAGAATGGAAAGTCTGTTTGCATCGCTGCTGATTTTAAGATCATTGGTTACTTTGACAAGAGCCTAACACCCGACTGGTACGCATCATACAGGTTGTGGTAGGTTAGGTATCTGTGCAGTTGTTTGTAAACAACCTTTTCAAGGATTTTACTAATAACAGGAAGGTTGGAGCTTGGTCTATAGTTGCTAGTCGTGGATGGGTCTAGATTACTCTTTTTCAGTAATGGAGTACAACAGTACACTTGAGAGAAGTGGGGAAAACACCAGACTGTAGGGAAGCTTTAATGATATGCAGATGATCATCTTACAGGCAGTGAAAGAGACCTTTAAACAGTTTTGTGGGAATAGGGTCGAGAAAACAGGTGGGAGATTTAAGCTGCTGGACCACCTCGTCAAGATCACGGGTGAAAAATTACACATAGTAACCCGGATGGTTCGCTGATGTGAGGGGACAGACAGGATGGGTTCAATTTTTTTCTTGGAAGTAAGTGGCAAAGTCATTACATTTATCTGAAGACAGGAGTTCAGCAGGAGTTGATCTGGTGGGATTTATCAGTTGTGGAGAACAAAAAGTGAGCATTATTTTTATTGTCATTTTATTTATCATGTGATGTTGTCTTAAGATTTCCATTTATTTGTTATAGCAGTTAAGTGTATTTTTATAGATTTCATAATGTACCTTCAGCTCGATCTTTCGCCATTTACAGTGGGGCAAAAAAGTATTTAGTCAGCCACCAATTGTGCAAGTTCTCCCACTTAAAAAGATGAGGCCTGTAATTTTCATTATAGGTACACTTCAACTATGAGAGTCAGAAGGGGGGGAAAGAATCCAGAAAATGACGTTGTCTGATTTTTAATGAATTTATTTGCAAATCATGGTGGAAAATAAGTATTTGGTCAATAACAAAAGTTCATCTCAATATTTTGTTATATACCCTCTGTTGGCAATGACAGTTCAACCTCAAACTCTGTTCTGTAAGTCTTCACAAGTTTTTCACACACTGTTGCTGGTATTTTGGCCCATTCCTCCATGCAGATCTCCTCTAGAGCAGTGATGTTTTGGGGCTGTCGCTGGGCAACACGGATTTTCAACTCCCTCCAAAGATTTTCTATGGAGTTGAGATCTGGAGACTGGCTAAGCCACTCCAGGACCTTGAAATGCTTCTTACGAAGCCACTCCATTGCCCAGGCAGTGTGTTTGGGATCATTGTCATGCTGAAAGACCCAGCCACATTTCATCGTCAATGCCCTTGCTGATGGAAGGAGGTTTTCACTCAAAATCTCACGATACATGGCCCCATTCATTCTTTCCTTTACACAGATCAGTCGCCATGGTCCCTTTGCAGAAAAACAGCCCCAAAGCATGATGTTTCCACCCCCATGCTTCACAGTAGGTATGGTGCTCTTTGGATGCAACTCAGCATTCTTTCTCCTCCAAACACGACAAGTTGAGTTATTAAACCAAAAAGTTCTATTTTGGTTTCATCTGACCATGTGACATTCTCCCAATCCTCTTCTGGATCATCCAAATGCTCTCTAGCAAACTTCAGACGCGCCTGGACATGTACTGGCTTAAGCAGGGGGACACGTCTAGCACTGCAGGATTTGAGTCCCTGGCGGCGCAGTGTGTTACTGATGGTAGCCTTTGTTACTTTGGTCCCAGCTCTCTGCAGGTAGTTCACTAGTTCCCTCCCCCGTGTGGTTCTGGGATTTTTTCTCACCGTTCTTGTGATCATTTTGACCCCACGGGGTGAGATCTTGCGTGGAGCCCCAGATCGAGGGAGATTATCAAAGGTCTTGTATGTCTTCCATTTTCTAATACTTGCTCCCACAGTTGATTTCTTCACACCAAGCTGCTTACCTATTGCAGATTCAGTCTTCCCAGCCTGGTGCAGGTCTACCATTTTGTTTCTGGTGTCGTTTGACAGCTCTTTGGTCTTGGTCATAGCGGAGTTTGGAGTGTGACAGTTGTGGACAGGTGTCTTTTATACTGATAACAAGTTATTACCTGTATTAATACAGGTAACGAGTGGAGGACAGAGGAGCCTCTTAAAGAAGAAGTTACAGGTCTGTGAGAGCCAGAAATCTTGCTTGTTTGTAGGTGACCAAATACTTATTTTACCGATGAATTTACCAATTAATTCATTAAAAATCCTACAATGTGACTTCCTGGATTCTTTCCCCCCATTCTGACTCTCATAGTTGAAGTGTGCCTATGATGAAAATTATAGGCCTCTCTCATCTTTTTACGTGGGAGAACTTGCACAATTGGTGGCTGACTAAATACTTTTTTGCCCCACTGTACGTTGAGCCCTTCGGCAGGATCTTCATAGGCTCCTCATATTTTTCTCCAAGGAGCTTTGGGTTTTCCAGTGGTCTCTTTAGTTCTGATGGGAGCAATGCTGTCCATGATCTGACTTACAACAGAGTTGAAGTTGTCCATCATCTCATCACATGGTGGGGAGTGTATGCTTAGCGTATTCATAAATAAACATATCTGAAGTGTTGTTATGGATAAAACGCTTATTTATAAATCTGACTATATTGTCATGTTTGGGGATGCAGGACATATTAAAAGATGTAATAATAGCAGTTACTGTTATTTCGAGGCTATCAGAGGTAACCGCGTCGAGGGTGTGGCCTTGTTTATGTGTGGGCCCCGTAACATGCTGTGAAAATTCAAAGGTTTCTAGCACATTAAGGAGGAGTTTTGTGTCTGAGTTAGTGGGACTGTCAATAAGAATACTGAATTCGCCAGAGAGATAATGCAGTCATAGCCAATGATAATGTTATGACAGCATGAATTTATCTAGAAACCCTTTATTGAGCTTAGGGGGGTGATACACTGTGAGCAGCAAGGTAGGAAATACAGATTTAACAACCACAGCTAGATATTCAAAAGCTGAAGTGGTCATCATAGAGAACATTCTATTTGCTATAGTTTGAGGTTTTGTCATTTCCTGTTTTATTTTGTAGTGTGTTCCTCACCTTGTGTGTCTTGTGGTTTTACTTCCTGTCTTTGTTTGCTTTCCCTCCAGTTTTGATTGTTGGCCCCTCCTTGATTGTTTGCACCTGTGTCTCATTCTCTCACCTCCCCTAGGGTATTTAGTCTGGGTATCTTTCTTTGTTTATTGTCGCATCATTGTTGTTCCTGTCTTTTGTGTCTGGATTTTGGCCTTTACACTTTGCATGCTCCCTGTCAGATTTGTTTAGCCTTGTTGGACTCTTAGCTTGGTTTCTATCACTGGCAGCCGGTAGCCGGTATATCTGCCTACCTGCCGGTTACCTGTTTGTTGCCTGTCTGTCTGCTAGTACCTGCCTGTAAGCTACTTCACCCCAATAAACACTGTAGCCATCCGGCTACTTCATCCTGGTTTATTATTTTAACTACCTGTTTTCTTCAACCTTAGATCTCATAGCTCCTCTGAAAAATAGACCAAACTCAAAGACTAGAAAACAGCAATGGTTAAATGACAGTATTCAAAGCTGTAAAAAGAAATGCAGAAGAGCAGAACACAGATGGAAGAAATCAGGTCTCCAGGTCCACTTTGTGGCCGTGAAAGAGTTATTACGCCTTTATAATAGGATGGTGAAGGATGCAAGAACATGTAATTTCTCTGCACTTATTTCTGCCCATCAGCACAACCCCAGATTCCTATTTAAGACTGTGGATCAGTTAGTAAACCTTCCTCTCCTTGTGCTCCTGCTGATTGTGATGCTGATTGTGAAAAGATTCTTATTCTTCAATTCTTGTGCTGCTGGACTTAAGTGCTGCCTTTGACACAATTGATCATGGCATTCTTTTAGATAGACTGAAGCACTGGGTGGGCATATCTGGCACTGCACTAGACTAGTTGTACTTTGTTTTGATATATATAATATATATATAAAGTATTATTATTATTATTATTATTATTATTATTATTATTATTATCCTCATACCGCTTCCTGGTCATCTGCATTTGGGTCCACATACTGCACCCCATACGAAACTATTGCTTCTTGTGCAATGTGAAAATTTAAAATCAGCAGGTGCTGTTTCAGTTAGCTCTTTGTTACCTGTCTTGTCAAGCCAGGTCTCAGTAAGCAGAATACAGTCAAGGTAAACATGGCTCTGTTAAACATCCGAACACTTACAAATATGACTTTTGTTGTAAATGATCTTATCACTCAACATCAGCTAGATTTTGCTGCCATTTTCTCCGACATTTTGGTAGTTTTTATTGATTGAATACCAGGGTATTATATTGGAAAGTCAAACCTCGGTGCTGTTGATCACTTTTTATCAACCACAAAAGCATACAGCTTAATTCCTACCCCCAATCTCTAAATTGCTGTCAATTGCTTTTACTAACTATGATAAGATTCTTATAACTGGTAATATTAATTTACATATTGATAACATCTCGGACAGCAAGGCTATGGATTTTATGTACCTTTTTACATTCTTTTGAATTAATATATCAGATCACTACTGTTTTTAATATGAATATCACTGGTACAGCAACAAACCATTAAGCCTCATTAAAAGGCTTCTTTTTTTTTCAGCTGACCCATGCCTTTGTTTTCTCTCGTCTAGATTACTGTAATGCTCTCTATATTGGATTACCAAAAAAAAACACTGACACGCTGCAACTTGTTCAAAATCCAGCAGCAAGAATTTGAACAAAAACCAGGAAAAGAGACATATTAGAGCAGCACTAGCGTCATTACACTGGCTACCTGTTATGTTGAGGATTGATTTTAAAATGATTGTACTTGTTTTTATGGCCCTAAATGGTTTAGCACCTTAATACATCTCTGATTGTTTATCTGAGTTTGTTCCAAACCGTCCCCTCAGGTCGTTCAGCGCTGGTTTACTAAACATATGGTGAAGCAGCTTTTTGTTGTTATGCTTCAAAGGTTTGGAACAAACTCCCATCATAAATACGACCAGCAACTTCTGTTGATAGTTTTAGAACCAGCTCAAAACGTACTTTTATGAGCTTGCTTTTAACTAATTGCACCTTTTACTTATTGATTGATTTATTTTTATTTTTACATCAGTGTTGTTACTTGATATTTTTGTTTTTTGCATACTGGTTATATGGTTTTTATATCTTAAGATTGTTTTTATCATTATTAATTTGTTTTTATTACTAATTTGATCCTTGTGTTTCCTATTTTTAATACATTGATTGTTTTGTTTCCCTTGTGAAGCACTTTGAGCTCCATTCTATAATATGAGAAGTGCTGTATAAATAAAGTTTATTGTTTATTGGCACATATGCTTTCATCAACGAGGAAGGTTTTTTCTAACACTGAGCAGTGCCATTTTTAAGGCGCATGTAGAGGCTTTGGTGACAGACTTAGATGCAGCAGGTTTAATATGTACACAAGTACCATGATGGTTCACAGATTTATAGATTTTACAATCTGCCTGCTGCTGATCCTGACTGGGATCAACCCAGCCAGAGGACAATGTGATTGACTGGCAGTACCTGATTTTGAAGCAGGGTGACGTAACGCAGGACCTCCAGGACGTCATGCTGTGAAGGCCTTGCAGGAGTGCAGGGTGAGTTCAATGTTTGTGATAAAATACGTGATCACGAGTGGTTTGGGTCGAGGCGATCCTGTTTAAAACGTTGCGGTTGGTTAAGGAAGGAAGTGAAGTTAAAGCACCTGTTGATGAGATCCGCCATGTTGAGTTGAGAGAGAGAGAGAGAGAGAGAGAGAGACAGAGAGACACAGAGAGAGAGGTGGGGGAGAGGGAAGCACAATGCATATTCCACCTAGAATTTTAAAATAGTAATAATATAATGGTAGTGGTAATTTTAATATTAATAAAGTAATAATAATAGATATGACAGTCAAAGGAATAATAATGACAGTATTAGTAACGGAGCCAACAACAACAACTGTAGTATCAGTAGCAGGAACATGGGGGCAGCAGGTGACCCACAATCACAGATCCAGACTCTGCAGCTCTGGAGGCAGAAATACCTGCTGAAAGCGACAGAAGGAGAGAGGAGAGAAATGAGAAAGCACAGAACTACAGGAGAGAGAAGATGTTGATTTAGTAACAAGCAATAAGGGAGCCAGTGCAGAGAAGCTAATATTGGAGAAATATGATCTCTTTTCCTAGTTCTTGTCAGTACACATTCAGACCCTTTACTTCAGTAAAAGTACAAATACTCCACTATAAGTAAAAGTCCTACATTCATAACTTACCTAAGTAAAAGTATGTAAGTTTTATCATCAAAAAGTACTTAAAGTAAGAAAAGTTAAAGGACTCATTGTACAGTAAAACGTTCCCTGTCAGTCTTTTACTATTTTACTTGGTGAATATGATGTTATTATTACTGACAGAAATTATGAACAAAAGTACTAAAATAAAACCCAAACTACCAAAATAAGAGCTATGCCATTATGTCACGTCGTTTGGAGATGTAAAAAGAGTACAGCTCTGTTGGCTTTAGTATTTTGGGCCAGGTATCTGGTGGTTGTACATACTTAATATCCAAATATTCAGTTGGGGTATTTTTAAACTGAGGCCCAACCAGTAGCACTAAGCTCAGATCAACACCAAGAACGTGAAACCAGGTTTAATGGAGTACGGCAGGGAGTAAATACAGAGGCAGGCTGCCACACTCACTCACTCACGCACTCTTTAAGACTGATTGGGCAGTATGGTGGGTCAGTGAACTGCAGCTGTGATGTATTATTGATGAGGGAAGGCAGCAGGTGATAATAGTGGAGCATCTCCATGAAACTGAAGAAGATAGAAGCTGTGAGGCTGCGGCTCGTCTGAACAACCACAACGTTCACCTCAATCACAGACAAACATCTGATTCACTTTACATCCAAAAACACTTCAGTTTCCTTTTGGTCTGAATCTGCTTTTCCTGTTTTGGGCCTCTTAGTTCTAATGAAGGGAAATCCTAACTTTAGTAGAACTTAAAATGAAGTTGGACAAACACAAGTTTGCACAGATGGAGCCACATATGGGTCTCCAGCGCCTCCATGTGGCTTCTGGAGCACATTACAATAAACAGGAACTAACCTGTGTCAGGTGACAGTAAACATCTGCCATCTGTTGTGTTCTGCTCAAAGGTTCCTGTCCAGGTCTCATTCACAGAGGATCTGATCTCACCACCAACAGTCCTCCTCAATGGTTCTATGATGACATCATGTTTCATGAATTAACCTACTCACTACGTCCACAGTGATTGGTGACAGGTCTGTGAATGGTGAATTCACGTGCTCCATGGATGGTCCCATTTCTTCGTTCTTCCGACTTCGGTGTGTTCATGAGCTTTAAGTCGTAATGTGGAAACAACATTTTATTGGTCAGAGCATTTAAAAAACATGTTCATAGCTGTTTCTAGTATTAGTATACAGTATTAGTACAGTATAGTATAGTATTAGTATTAGTAGCAAGTCATGTACCAAAATTTTTGCAGACTTTCCGAGTTGTTTTTCCAGTTTGAGGGGGCGTGAATTTTCCCAGTCAAGAAATAATTTTTCTGATAATTCAAACACATGAATGCAGCATTAGTAGTCATTAAAACACACAATCGATAGATAAATAGAAAGTTGCCATGTCAAGTATTTTCTACTGTCATAGATTTTATACATGTGTCACAACGTCTGCCTCAGTTCTGTTTTCGTTCATTCGGTCTCTCTGTCCCTCCTCTCCAGCCACAGTCCTCAGTCCTAAGGCCACTTTATGACATTTTCCATCCATCCACCATGTGCCCTTGGACTTTCCCTCCTTTCCCCATCACCTGACTGCCCCGCCCATCTACACACCTGTTCCCGCGTCATCATTAGTCACTCTACATATACCGGTCCACTTCTATTGTTCCCTTGCCACTTCATTAAAGTTGGACTGTGTCTCATGCCTTTTGCTTTCTAGCCTCTGGATTCTGTTAGTTGGTATCTGAGACCTAAACCTGTTACCTGCGTGTTTTGTACCTCTGCATGATCTTTTTTGATCTTTCCTACCCTCTGGATGTGTTCACCTGTTTAGACTGCCTTCCTGGTTTCGACCCTTGCCAGTCTCATTACTCTGTAAGCCTATGTACCTCCATTTCTGAATGAAATCACTGAACTGACGCTTTCTGCCTCAAATGTCTGCATTTGGGTCCTTTTCCTCGCCGGCTGATTTCACCCCAGTGTCAACGTCAAACATTGTTTTCAGTTGTCCAAACAAGTCTTCACTCTTTAATGGAGTTGTTCTATAAAAACAGACATATACTTACTGGTTTCATGTTTCTAGACTTAAAAACACAGCGCCTTTACAAAGTTTCAGCCCCCTGATTTTTCCACATTTTTTTCCTGTGACACCTTCAAATCTGAATTTATGGAATAAGTTTTCTCTCCCTTTACTAACACAGTAAATTCAACACATTCATGACCAAAAACATGTTTGAATTAAAATGAAATTTCCTTGTTGAGCTGCAGTGGAGGTACAGAAACACAAAGAGGGAACTTTGTTTTAAAACAGACTGTAACTTTGTAGATCAACACTTGATTTGTGTAACTCAGACTTCTGAAGCCTCATATCACCTTCATCAAGTCATTTTTACACAGAATGAGGACTGTGGATTTTGCCCTCCATTCTTACAGTGTAATCGTGTTAGGAAGGCATCACTTCACAGGAGGAGTGGACAGGAGGAGTGATTACAGCCACCAACCACTCTGTCAGAATCAGAATCAGAAATCAGAAATACTTTATTGATCCCCGAAGGGAAACTCTTTGTTACAGCAGCTCGTCTTTACGTCAGTGCAAACAGGAGAAGTACTAGCAAAAAATATTTAATACAATACACTATAAAAACTATAAAACAGGTCAGAAAATAAATTAAGTACCAAGTGGGTATAAGTATAAAATAAAATAAGTGTGAGGTACCAAGTGGGTTTACCGGTTGATGATGATAATACAGTATAAATGCAATGTAATAATATAAGTAATAAGTAGTATTGCAACAGCAGTAATGGAGGTATGAATAATAAATAGTAAATAGGAAAAAAAACAAAAACTAAGTATTGCACATGAGTATTACGATGATGATGTTAATGATCAATGTCCAGTTTAGTGACTTAGGGTCATACAGACTGACACTTAGAGGGAGGAGTTGACTTCCTGTAGTGCTCTGTGGTGCTTTTTGGGGGGATGAGCATGCAACAGCATACAGGATAGCACTGGCCACCACAGACACATAAAACATCTTCAGCATTGTCCAGCAGATGTTGAAGGACCTCAGCCTCCTCAGAAAATAGAGGCGGCTCTGGCCCTTCCTGTAAACAGCTTGAGTGTTCCTATCCCAGTCCAGTTTATTAAGTATACTCCCAGGTACTTGTAGTCCTCTACAATGTCCACACTGACCGCCTGGATGGAAACCGGGGTCACTGGTGCCTTGGCCCTTCGTAGGTCCACAACCAGCTCCTTAGACTTTGTCGCATTGAGCTGCAGATGTTTCTGCTCACACCATGAGACAAAGTTCTCATCACCACCGCTGATACTTCGCACCACAGCAGAGTCATCAGAAAACTTCTGAAGGTGGCAGGACTCTGTTTGGTAGCTGAAGTCTGTGGTGTAGATGGTGAAGAGGAAGGGAGAGAGGACAGTCCCCTGAGGGGCCCCAGTGTTGCTGACCACACTGTCGGACACACAGTGCTGCAGGGACATGTGCTGTGGTCTGCCAGTCAGGTAGTCTACAATCCAGGACACGAGGGGGGCCTGCACCTGCATCGCTGCCATCTTCTCACCCAGCAGGGCAGGCCGGATGGTGTTGAAAGCACTGGAGAAGTCAAAAAACATGATCCTCACCGTGCTTGCCGGCTTGTCCAGGTGGGTGTTGATGCGGTTAAGCAGGAAGATGATGGCGTCCTCAACTCCAAGCCAGGGCTGGTAGGCGAACTGAAGGGGGTCCAGGAGGGGTCTGACCATGGGCCGCAGCTGTTCCAGCACTAGTCTCTCAAGGGTCTTCATTATGTGGGAGGTCAGTGCCACCGGTCTGTAGTCCTTGGAGCCACTGGGACGTGGCGTCGTCGACACAGGAATGAGGCAAGATGTCTTCCACAGAATGGGGACCCTCTGGAGACTCAGGCTCAGGTCGAAGGCATGTTGAAGAACTCCACATAGCTGGGGGGCACAGGCTTTTTGCAACCCGGGGCTAACGCCATCGGGGCCTGCAGCCTTGTTTGAGTGGAGTTTCATCAGCTGTCCTCCCACCTGGTCAGCAGTCAGGCACACAGCAGAGGTTACAGGTGGAGGAGGGGGGAGTCATTAGTGTGAAGAGGGCTGTTAGCCTGATGGGGAGGGGGGAGCAGTGGACTCAGAGGAGCTTGAGGGCCGACAGCAGCTGAGTTAGAGGGGGAATGAGCAGGTTTGTTGGCCCTGTCCACACTGCCTTCAACTCCTCTGCTGCCAGTCGGTCTGAAGCCAGTGATGGTCTTCATGCCGCTCCAGACCTCCCTCATGTTGTTCTGCTGGAGTTTCCGCTCCAGGTTCCTCCTGTACTTCTCCTTGGCCTCCCTGATTTTCACCTTCAGGTCGGCCTGGATTGCCTTCACCTCCTCCCTATTACCATCAGTAAAGGCCCTCCTCTTGGCATTCAGAATGTCCTTGATGTCCTTTGTTACCCACGGTTTGTTATTTGGATAACAATGAACCATCTTAGTTGGGACATTGCAGTCCACACAGAAGTTAATGTAACCAGTGATGCACTCAGTGAGCCCATCAATGTCCTCTCCATGAGGGGGGATGTAAACAGTCACAACAATGGCATGTGAGAATCCACGTGGCAGATAATATGGCCGGAGTCCCACAGCTAACAGTTCAATGTCCGGGCTACAGATACTCTGCTTTATAGTAACTTGACCAGGGTTACACCATCTGTTGTTGACCAGAACAGCAAGCCCACCGCCTTTCCGCTCCCGGTGTGATCCCTGTCGGCCCGAACAGTCTGAAAGCCGTCGATGGAAACATTATGGTCCAGGATATCCTGGTGTAGCCATGTTTCTGAGAAGCACATTAAACTACACTCACGGAACTCCGTCTGACTCCGGGCTAACGCCGTTAGCTCGTCCATTTTATTTGCCAGTGATCTCCCGTTGCCCATGACGAGAGAAGGCAGACATGGCTTAAATCTCTTATTCTTAAGTCTCTTTTGTCTGCACCCCTCTCTCTTCCCTCGCCGCTTCGTTCCTCCTCTGCATCCTCGGTGTGTCCTCCTCCAGATCTCAGTGGGGACATCGGTTGTCCTGGGCGCCATGCTGCTCGGCTTCAGCGCGATCAGCTGTTCCCTGGTGTAAACAATGTGGCCAAACAGCTGATCTGCAGCGGTGCCCTGACCGAGTAGCAGGAGAAGAAGTTCCAGGGCGATAAAAAGTACAAAAACACTTTCTACTCTCATTTTCACAAAGAGCGTAGTTTAAATTACACTTACACAGGAGTTACTCAAGTTTGGAAGAAAAAAAGTAAGACGACGAGACGGAGCTACGGCAACAGGCAGCATGCGGGCTGGCGCATGCGCACTAACTACATACAGACTTTTGTATTAAGACATTAAGACTTGAAAAATGTGAACTGATCCTTTAAATTCAGCCACCAAACATTGATGGTGTTGTTATTGAATTAACACAAAGCAAATATTTGAAAGAGACAGTTTGACTGTAAATGTGTGTCAGATGTGTGCAGGTTAGTTTCAGTCGACCTCTCTGTCTCTTTGTTGATGCAGGTTGTGTTTGTCACATGTTGTCATGAGTTTACAGACTGTTCTCCCTCCACATTCAATAATAAACCTGTTTTTCTTTTCCTTCTTGTTTTTGGGGCTTCAGTGTTCCTGCAGTTTGGACTTTGTGGAGCTCTGTCAGCGTCTCCAGCTGCTGTGAAAACTCTCCCATCAGAGCGCTGACTGCCAGAGCTTCTGCAACACTGCCGCCTGCTGCTGACTGGCAGCTCTGCAGCTCACACTGGGTTTCTGCTCTCACGTCACACTGACGTTTCTGGATTTGGATTTGAAAGTATGAGGATGTGACGGCTGTCGGTCAGATGAACACAGACACCAGCAGCGTCTGTCAGCGTCTGCAGACGAAGATAGAAAGTCTCTTTGACCTCATCTGGACGTGACTTTAACAGGTGAAAGCCCTGACAGGTAACATGACACACCTCTGATGAAGAAACTCTGCTGTCAGTCGTTATATTTTGGGGCTACATAATATATATATATATATATATATATATATATATATATATATATATATATATATATATATATATATATTATCTATCTATACTAGATGAGAGCAGTGAGTGATCTGAATATTCATGAATTCATTCACTTATTATTTGTGACTTTTTGGCCAAAATGAGCCTTTTCATGTTGAGTTTAGTCAGATTTAATCAGCAGCAGGTAACAAGTTAGATTTTAATCTGACTTTACTGCTGAGAAATAAGGGAGAGGCAGAACTGGTCTGACAGCCTGAATCCTTTTAGTGTAAGTGAGGGTTCAAAGCTTCGTCTTCAGAGTGTGGGTGCGGACACAAAACTGATCCGTCTTCTTTATTAATGGCTTGGGTTTTACAGTTGGTGACGAGGATAGGCGTGTCTGTGTGTGTGTGTGTGTGTGTGTGTGCCCTAAAAGTGACATTTACCTAAATCATATGAACAACTTCACTTCATATAAATACTTAAATTATCAACACTCAACTAACAATTGTAGTGGCAATTCCTTCGGAATAAAGAAACACTCAAGGCAATCACTTGTCTTTCTGTAGGTTTACTTCAAGCATCTGCAGACGGACTCACAGCAGCAAAAACATACATCAGTATAATCTGCTCCGAATGAGTACAGAGGGAAAAGAGCATCAGTTATTTATCCAGTCTTCAGGGTCAGACTCCTCAGCCCAGGGAGAAGAGTGTCCCTGAAGTCTGGACAAACAGTCAGTAGGATAATTTGTAGTTCCATGTCATCATTATCAGTGTACTGTTCTCATCTCACAGTCCAAACAATCATACACAGATGAAGTATTGACGCCAAACAATTATAATAATATCTGTATATTATTATATCAGAGAGTCTGTTTGTTCTTGCCATTACAATTCCTCCCTTTTTAGCATAAAATCATCTTAAAAATAAATGCTAATCAAAATAATTAAGAACAAACTTCAAGTAGGAAAGGAAAAATCAAACAACTAGACAAGTGGGGAAAACCTCAAGCGTCAGAGGAAGAAAAACCCCACATATACTTATCATTAGCTTATCCAATAAACTTCAATTCAATAGCCTGTCATTAGCAATCATTATCATTATAACTGGATACAAATAGGAATGAACTAAAAAAAACCTAGGTTATAACCAATAAGCATGCGTGAATCAGCAAAACAACAGAACTCTTATTGTTATTATAACTTTAACCATTAGGTAAATAGCTCTAGCAGCAATATATGAGCATACATGAACATTTTATTCTAAACTCACATCATACTTCAAAATCCAGTGTGGTTACATGCAATTTTATTCTCCTCAAATCATCTCATTGTCAAACGGTGGAATCCATTCAACAGAGCTGGATGTTTCTATTGGTATATTCAGATACTGACCCATAGATGATTTAATTGCTGTAGCAATCATTGATCTGAAACAGGGAATTACACAGCAGGTCAAAAGGAGGAAGAGCACAATAACTAGGAGCACAGGTGCCAACATTTTCATCAACACATTCTTCCATCCTCCCACAGTCAGCCATGACCACATATCCCATCCTCCCACACTCTGGGAGTCTAGGCTTTTCTCCTCATGCAGTAGGTCGTTCAGATGGGAAACAACATGAGTCATATTGTCTGTGATGTCTGGAACATAGGTGCAGCAATCAGTCCCAATAATATGACAAACTCCTCCTTGACTAGCCAGCATCAAGTCCAAAGCCATTCTGTTCTGCAGGGCCACATTTTTGATCCCCTGCATGGTAGGAGTGAGAGTGGAAAACCCTACCTCTACCAGTGCCGTCAAGTTCTCAAGATCTATGGCCAGGTGATCTATCTTGTGTGCATTATTCACAGTCCCCCACCAGGGGAGGATGCCACTGATTCCTTTCTCCCCTTGTGACACTCTCGTAGTGGATCGCCGTGCTCTGTGTGGTAAGTAATAGTGAGCATAGTGGGTGTGAAAATGAGTGATGGTGGGTAGAATGTTCACAGATGTTATCAGCTTAGCAAGGTAGCAGGTGCCACACCACCCCGGTCTGAGGGATTGATAAACATGCTGTCCACATACCCACACGTGCTCTCTTAGGGATCCAAATCCATCCTCCGTAGGCATCAGGACGATGGGATTGTCGCTTCCTGGGCGGTGTAAGCTGGTGGTGTCAGTCAGATTCAGCTGAGCGATGTATGGCTGAGGTCCTCTGCATTCGCTTCGACCTCCCTTGTTCCACCCGGTGCCGCATGTTGTAGTGACAATCTGTTTGCATGCTGATGTTACATAGCTTGAGTGCAGCTCCCATGTCTCTCACTGTTCTGTTCTGCAGAGTAACCCCCCGGGTGAACGCCACCATGACTCCCAGGGTCTCAGAGACATTTAATGGCGTGGGTTTCACTGGGATGGAATCCCCCCACCCCATGGCGGAGCTGCACACAGGTGTAGCAGCTCTGGTTAGTCATTTTTCTGGCAATAGTCAGTATAGTTGCATACCATGCGTTGTCTTCCAGCTGAGCTGGGATGTTGGGGAAGATGGGTGGCACCTCCCTTTTGACCCCCCCTTCTTCTGGGGTTAGTTGTGATTTGAATGTTTCCATTAGTGAGACTGATGACAGGACAATGATGACAGCGAGCAGCACCCCGTCTCCGTGGCCTCTCAGTCCGTCACCCCTCCATCGCCATCTTTCTCTGGTCTCAAGTGTCATCTTATCAGTTGTGTCACCTCTGCCTACCCCCTAATCAGTGTGCCCGTGATGTTTTGGTTCGGGAGGGTAGTGGTTCTAGGTGGTCCCAGTGGAATCTCTGTGCTCAGAGAAACTCCCCCACGGGACCGCCACTCCCCTCCAATACCCCCTGAATGCACAAGGGGAGGAAGGTTCGGTTCACTCACTGATCTCGATCTCACTTGTCTGGTGTTTGGCTGCTGGCCCCGGCTCGGGTACTCGTTTGCAGTGGGTGGCGTGGATCCACGTAGCTCTCTCTGCCACTTTTACAGCTGTTTCAGTGGTGAGCAAGATCTGGTAGGGACCATTCCACCTGCGAGCCCGCCAGTTCTTCCGTCTGAAATCCTTCACCACGATCCAATCACCAGGCTCCAAGTCATGCAGTTTCCTCTCTGCAGCCTTTGGAATGGCTTCCTTCACCTGTTTGTGAATATCAGAAAGCACAGTGGACAAGTTTGTGCAATAGCGTAGCATCTCATCCTCACATTGGCTGGTGTCAGGAAGTTGTCTTTTCACTGGCCCAATACCAGTGTTCAATGGCCTGCCAAATAGGATTTCAAAAGGGCTGAGACCCCCCCTGCTTCTTATCCTGGACCTCATGTACATCAGAACAATGGGGAGTGCTTTTGTCCAGGGCAGCCCTGTCTCATCACAACACTTAGCAAGCTTGTTTTTCAGAGAACTGTTCTCACCTCTCCACGGCTCCTGCGCTGGCTGGGTGATAAGCACAATGATGTTTTAAATCAATACCAAGATACTCCCCTACACTCTTCAATGCTGCGCTCATGAAAGGTGTACCGTTATCGCTGGAAATCTTATCTGGAATACCCCAGCGCGGGACGATATCTCGTATTAGACTCTTTGCTACTGCTGCTGAATCCTGTTTGGCCGTTGGAATGGCCTCCACCCATTTAGAGAACATGTCAACAATGACCAAACAATATTTCTTTCCCTCACTGGGTGTCAGCTCAATGAAATCCATCTGCAGGTGTTCAAAGGGTCTCTCAGGAGGCACATGGGCCGCCTGTGGGATTTGAATACTTCTCCCCACATTATTGGTTGCACAAACAATGCATTTTTGGCAACATTTTTGAGAGAAGTTATTAAACCCCTTTGTGAACCAGTACCTGTTCACCTCCAGCATCATGCTCCCCTTTGACCCATGGTCTCGCCCATGGGTCAACACAGCATAATAATGGAACAGATACTTTGGTAAGCATGGTTTGCCACTTGGTCCATACCACACTTTGTCTGTGACCGTGCAGCCTGCCTTTCGCCACACTGCTTTTTCCTCTGCCGTTGCTCTTGTCTGCAGTTCCTGCAGATCAGCTGTAGGTGTCAGATGTTCATTAGTTACTGCAACACACTGAGTAGTCGGTGTTTGTTTGGCAGCAGCTTTTGCTGCTTTATCCGCTCTGGCATTCCCCTGTGAGATAGGATCAAGGTTGTTAGTGTGTGCTTCACATTTACAAATGGCAATCTGCTTAGGCAACAGCACAGCATCCAAGAGTTCAGCAACCAGTGTGTGATGTGCAATGGGTTTGCCTGTGGATGTAAGGAAGTTTCTGTTTGCCCAGAGTTTTCCAAAATCATGCGCCACTCCCCATGCATATCTGCTATCTGTGAAAATATTCACAGTTTGGTCATTAGCACATTTACATGCTTCCGTTAATGCAACTAACTCTGCTGCCTGTGCTGAGTAGTTTGATGGGAGTGGTTTAGCCAGAATTGTTTCATGTAATGTTGTTACTGCAAACCCTGCAAGATTTTTACCAGTTGCTGGATCTCGTGATGCTGAACCGTCAACAAACAGCTCCAGCTCTGGATTGATCAATGGTGTTTCCTGCAGATCTGGTCTGGGGGAGCAAGTCTCTGTTATCACTGCCACACAATCGTGAGGTTCACCGTCTGCCGCTGTAGGGAGGAGAGTTGCTGGGTTAAGCACTGTACATCTCTTAACAGTGATATTAGGCATTTCAAGCAATATGGTGTTGTATCTTAACCACCTGGCTGTTGAGAGATGTGATGTTTTCTGTTCAAGCAATATCATTGAGACAGCATGTGGAACCAACAATGTCAGATCAGCATAACCCACAATGTCACGTGAGGCTATAACAGCTTTCTCTGCAGCCGCCACAGCCTTCAGACAATTTGGCAGCCCAGCTGCTACCGGGTCAAGCTTGCTGGAAAAATAGCCTACTGGTCTCAGTCTCCCCCCATGTTCTTGTAATAGCACAGAAGTCATGAACCCACCCCTCTCGTCAACAGTCTGCGTGAAAGGTCTGTTACTGTCAGGGAGACCAAGAGTTGGGGGTGTCTGGAGGGCCAGCTTTAAATCCACAAAAGCCTTCTCTGCTTCTGGTGTCCAGTGGACTTTTGCTGCAAGACCTCTCCCATGTACAATATCTGCAAGGCGATTGAGCAGAGCTAGTGTGTCTTTTACACAAGCTTCTCTTGTTTTTGAGCAGATCATAAGGTCATCTACGTATTGTAGCAGCGCACTTCCTTCTGTCAATTTCAACATTTCCAAATTGTTTTTTTTAACGCATGGTTAAAGATTCCAGGACTCTCCAAATACCCTTGGACGAGTCTGGTGAATGTAAAACTCTTACCTTCAAAAGAGAACGCAAACCAATACTGGCTGTCAGGATCCACTGGGATGCTGAAAAAAGCATTAGCCAGGTCAACAACTGAAAACCACTTACTCCCAGATGGCACCTGTGAGAGTATTGTGTATGGGTTGGGAACATTGGGTGCTCTTGCATGTACTGCTGCATTTACCGCCTGCAAGTCCTGCACGAATCTCCAATGTTGTGGCTCTCCGGCGTCCCGGAGTTTTCGTACGGGGAAAATAGGTGTCCGGACTAGAGAATTTGCGCATGGAATAATCACTCCTACTTTTAAAAGAGAATCAAACACCGGTTTAATACCGTCAACAGCTTCCTTCTTCAAAGGATATTGGTTCTGACACGGCCTGTATGAAGATTTTGGTGTGATTACTACAGGCTCAGCATCTTTGATTAATCCTACATCATACTTGTGTTGTGCCCACAAGCATGATGGTACCTGATTTAACTCAGGAATTTCTGAGACGTCTTTCACAAAAATGTTTTTGTCATGACTTATTTCATCATCTGATGTTACCAAACTGGCCATTAAAAACTCTGAATCTGGAATGAGCTCAATGCTTCTTACCCCTGTTGCTATAGCTGAAAATCTTTTCCGGAATACCTGAAGTTGGTTGTGAAAATCCACACCTGAGTCTGATGTCTTTACCCAACCAGCAGCTTCCTCACAACGTCTGGTCCAAGGGCCCAAGCATTCCCATGTATCCTGCTTTGCTTTGACCAGGGGGACATGAGGATATGTGTTAGGGACCTGAAACAAAGCTTTACACAGTGGATCATTGAAAGCTACTGAGGCAGTGCATCTTTTATCATTCCAGTACAACCAGGTCAGCTTTAGTGTGTTTCTCTCTTTGTCTTGCCTGAACCATGTGTCCTCAAAATGTTTATCAACCCCAAGATGTACATGTGATGTGCAGTGTAACTCTTGTGGCGACTTGATGTCTATTCGTGTATAGTTGTCTGGAAAGAGAGCTCTGACCTCAGCAATCAGAGTGTTATTTACAGAGCCAGCAGCTGTGTGAGGCAGTTTCCATTGATAAGAGTACATCAGCTCCCTGCTACTGTGTTTCACATATTGCGATGCAGTGTCAGAAATTCTGGCTACAATGATGCCTTCGGGAGTGGAAATCAGAATAATTCCTAATCTTATCATCATATCTCTTCCGATAATGTTGATCGGGCATCGTTTAGATAACAAGAATGAATGTTTAAAGTGTTTCTCAATTTCTTCACTGCATGGCAATGGTGTGGTATACCTTTCCACCAGGGGCGTTCCTGAAACTCCCACTGTCCTCACAAATCTGCCACTCATCTTTGGAAGGACTGCAAATTCTGACTCTCTGATGACAGAATCAGTCGCACCAGAATCCACAAGAAAAACAATATCTTTTCCAGCAACATTGATTGTGTGTTCAGGCATGCGTTTGTATGCATCATGTGTATATTCAGTGTATATCTCTGCTGGGGCTTTGTCATCAGTGGCTTGTGTGTGTCGGTGTCTCATGCAGGCAGTTATCTGTGTCTTGTGTGTTCACATGCTCTGTTGTGTCAGTGTGGGTGCTCTTACGTAACTGATGTGAAGAATGCTCTGTCGTCTCCAGTTCAGTGTTCAAGCCAGCTTCTTCCCGACCTGGCGTCGACACCCCATCTAGTCAGTCAGCCTGCTCGTGATTCTTGGGGCAATCTTTTGCCCAATGTCCCATTTTGCCACATTTGAAACAAGCGTCATTCCTTCCTCGTCCTCTTCCTCTTCCTCCACGTCCCCGTCGGCCTTAGTCTCGGCCTCTGTTCTGATTCTCATACGCCCTCAGCTGCGCCATCTGTAATCTGTCCGTCAGCTGCGTACTTTTCTTCCTTTGCTCATCTTTGAGGAATTTTTCTGCATGGATAGCGTGTCTCTCTATGGTCTCCAGGTTACCATACTCCCAGGTCAGCATATGTCCATGGTATGAAAATCAGTTGTGAGGTCCCATCTCCTGCTGCCACCTCCATCATCGGTGCAATCGCTTTTAAGGAGGTGCTGGAGTTTGATCTGGGCCGGAATTCTTTGTTGCTTCGAGTGTGATGAGGGCTGGAAGGGCGATTGGGGGTGTTTGGGCCACCCCAATGTGATTTGTAGGCCTCTTTGGGTGTTGGAGGTGCGGGAATGAATGATCCTTGTCCTCCTGTTACCTCATCCAGGTGTATCGAGGCCGCAGTTGGTGGTTGTGCCTCTGCTGGTGCTGCTGCTGTAGCTGTTGCTGCTCGTTGTTGAGGCTGACTTCCTTGACGGGGGCCGAGTCCAGGTCCAGATCCAGCTTGGCACACTGTGGGACATACTGAGACACAGAGGTGTTTGGCTGATCTGTCCCTGCCTTATTTATTTTTTTATCCCTGATATGGGCTTCATGCTGCCAACAAGCATAAGCCTTCCAGTCTGCTTTAAATTGCTTATTTCTTTTCTTTTGAGTGACTTGTTCTTTCTCTTCTAATTCGCCTTTTAATATCTCTGTCTGTCTGAGAGAAAAGCTGCCGGTTGATGGAAAACCAAATTCCTTTACCCAGATGTCCAGCTGGTCAATGCTGTGCTTCCCATAATTGGTAATCATGTAGTTTATATTAGGGGATTTCAACATAGGTGATAGCAGTTTTGATCTTTCATTCTCAGAAGTTTTGCTATTGTTAGAACCCATATTTATTCTTTAACCCGGATTCCCCAACTATAATAACTTCGTTTGGTGTTTTAAATGGCCTCTTTGTGCTTTTTAATATTTTGGCTGGATTCTTAGGAGCCTTTTACTTACTCAGTTTTTAAAATATTTTATGTTTTGTTTGTTTGGTTTTTTTTGTCTTTTTATTTTCCCTTTCCCACATTCACTCCTCCTCTTTTTAAAGATGAGTTCCAAACTACGAATCTTTAAATAACCCAAGAGGGAACCAAATGACTGTGTAGAAAAGAATTGCAGAAAAGAACCGGTCTGTAAGAAACACCCTGTCTGACAGTGAAAAGTTTGGCCAAATACTGCAATGATTCACACAGCGGTCCCAGACCTGCCCTGCTGACACGTCTGTCACGCACACCCCTCACGGTAGCGAGAATCGGTATACCCCGGGCCCCCTTGAATAAACTCACCAGAAAGAGAGTGCTGCCACAGCCACTAGGTTCACTGGATCACAGCGGTGAGCGAGCCTCGGACACTCAGGGCAGCAGGCCCCCACATCTCCACCCTTCCTTGCCGGGGAGGTTGAGGTACAGAGTCCCAGACTCTAGCCGTGCACGGTCTTAACCTGCCGCTCCGAGCGCCCAAGTCCTCTCACATGAGTGAAAATGCCGACAACGCCAAATTGTAGTGGCAATTCCTTCGGAATAAAGAAACACTCAAGGCAATCACTTGTCTTTCTGTAGGTTTACTTCAAGCGTCTGCAGACGGACTCACAGCAGCAAAAACATACATCAGTATAATCTGCTCCGAATGAGTACAGAGGGAAAAGAGCATCAGTTATTTATCCAGTCTTCAGGGTCAGACTCCTCAGCCCAGGGAGAAGAGTGTCCCTGAAGTCTGGACAAACAGTCAGTAGGATAATTTGTAGTTCCATGTCATCATTATCAGTGTACTGTTCTCATCTCACAGTCCAAACAATCATACACAAATGAAGTATTGACGCCAAACAATTATAATAATATCTGTATATTATTATATCAGAGAGTCTGTTTGTTCTTGCCATTACACAACAATGTCAGACTGAACATGAGTCATTTGACACGTTTAGCCACCCTAAAACCGTAGACAATAGTAAAACTCAAATTACAAAACTACACACACAACAGGGAATCAAAAAACACCTGCTGTTTGTTTCTTTACCTGGAGACACATTTAACAGCGGCACTGCAAAATGTCCTTTTAGGAGCCATTTGTCTAAATTTACTCTGAGTCTGTTCATCAAAAGAAGTTGCAAGATTTATTGCCATACTAACCAGCTGACTCATGATAGTGTTTATGCCAGTGGTGATGGTGAACATAGTAAACATTATACCTGCTTAGCATCAGCATGTTAGCATGCTGATGTTAACATTTAGCTCATAGCACCACTATGTGAGCACTGCCTCAGAGACAGGAAACAGGAAGCCATTTTGTTCACCGCTGACTCGTGTAGTCTTCTGTGGAACATTGGACGCATTCTTGGGTTAACATATAAGAACAACTGTTTTAGTCATATTTAGATGTGTTCAACTTAAAGTTGTGGTTTCATGATGATTTTATCTTTCTTGTAGTGTTGTTTGGTGTCATGAGCCGTGCTGCTAGCATGGCTAAAAACAACATTATATATATATATATATATATATATATATATATATATATATATATATATATATATATATATATATATATATATATTTCAAGATCTAAAAATTGGTGGAATAAAAGCTAACAGAAAATGTTACTTCAACTCTTTATCTGTGTGTGTTTTTGAATGAATGAAGGAATTCATTAGCATCCTGCTTTTACATTTACAGTTTCCATTTAGTGGTGCATTAACTCAAAGATGGCTCTCTTTAATTGAAAGAAGTGTAAGCGGTGTGCCACTTCAAAATTACATTAAGTCCACCCCACAGAGCAGCAGCAGGAGCTCTAACTGGCCAGACTCTGCACACAAATACTACAAACTACAAACACAGCTCCTGCTTCGGCCAATCAGAACTCTTGTTGCTGCTCTGATACATTTGTGTTACAGTTTTCCTTCAAGTTGAAAATACTGCCTGATTTTTGCAGGAAGCCACGATGACGCCAGAGGACCTTTTGAACACTCTGGAGACTTTAAAGAAGGAGGAATTCACAAAGTTCAAATGGTTTCTGCAGCAGCCGGACATCCTGGAAGGCTACCAACCCATCAAAGTGTCCGAGCTGGAGGAGGCAGACAGGTTGAAAACAGTGAATCTGATGGTGAACACCTATAAACTTCATGGAGCTCTGAAGGTGACCAAGAAGGTTTTAAAGAAGATACCCAGGAACGATCTGGTGCAGAGTCTGTCAGACACCAGCTCAGGACCAGAAGGTCAGTCACAGTTTTTTTTGTGCAACTTTTTTATTTGTATTTTCAGGCAAAAAGAGTGGGTTGACACGGGCGACACAATACTTGTAAAGGAACAGGGTCTCTCAGTACAGAAGCTCTTTGCATTCACCAAAGAAAGAGGCATGATGGCGCTACGTGATTTCATTCTCCTTTATTTACTCCTTGGTTTGAGACACTGGGAGATATTAATGTCAGTAATGTGGATGGTTTTATTATTAGTGTGGTATTGAGTGAATAAACAATGAGATGAGTGAGGTTGGTATGTTGATGGACGTGAAATAAAGCAGTAGTTTCCTGCAGGTCATTGTTGGAGAGTTTATGTATTAAACACTAAGAGTATATACTGTATACACAGTATATAATAATGTTGGGATTTACAAGGGTTAAAGGGGCATCAAATTGTGTAGGTGCAATCAATTAATCATGGCAGAATAATCAAAGATAATCACAAAAAATAACTTCAGTTAATCACCACTCTCCTTAAAGAGAAATGATAGCCAATCAATTGATTGAATCTCACATAATACACTAAAAGGTAATAAAAGCAAAAACACACAATATGAAGTCCAACTCTAAATGCACTAAACTACAGAACAAAGGGTGAGAGAGAGAGAGAGAGAGAGAGAGAGAGAGAGAGAGAGAGAGAGAGAGATCCAAAATGGCAGCTTAGGCCATATGACGTTAAACAAAAGGAACTAAGTCAACATGGCGGCTGAACCATGCTGAAAGACTTCTGACCTGCTCGAAGTTCCTCTGTTCCTTCAGGAGAAGCTAAAGTTTTTCATACAGTTTATTTCATTGACAGTTGTAGTCCAGTCATCTCTTGTTAAAGGTTTGCTTGCAGCCATTTCCATGTGATGGTTTCCTTGTTAGCAGCCAAAAGTTCATTAAAGAGAGATTCATCCTGTTCCAGCTTCAGGTGCAGGAACCTTGTTCAGAATCACATTTCTTCCACATCTATATGTATACAGGCTGACGGTGAGGAGTATTTGCACGACAGTAAGTTTAATCATAACTGTTCATCCTTTTTGTTTAATGTTGTTGCTGTTTATGAAAATGATGTTTCAGTAATTTATCAATGAGAACTGAAATGTTTTTATGCTACAGATATATTAATTTGTCATTAGAGTTTATCGCATCCTTTATTGTTTAGTAGTTTGCATTATTTAATTTATTTCCCTGTCTGTAGAACCACAGTTCAGAATAATTGTACCTACAAATAAAGATTCATTAGTGGAGTTAAACAGCGATCACACTCCAACTAATCAGCTGTACAAGACGAAATTATATAACCTACACGTGAAAGTGAAAAACTTCTTAATTAAGAAGCACTGATTAACTTAATAATAAATAATAAGTCAAACTGAAAATATAACACATAATCTATCTCTCTCAGTGTCAGTGGATGTCAGTGATGTTGGAGAGACTTCAGAGAACAGAGGACCGTCCTCCTCTCAGAGTGAAGGTAAAGCTGCTGTATTCTCTGGTAAGTATGGAAGCCCTGAAAGACAAAGTGTAGTTTTTAAGTTTGAAAAAATAAAGTTTGACTTTCTCTATGTGACATTATGACTCCATTATAAATGAGTGAAAGCAAAGACAGGAGAACTTGATGAGATTTAGTCAAAGCAGCATCAGAGTAAATGCAGGCCTTAAAGTCTTAAAAAGCTTTAAACTCAGTTCCCTAAAAAGGCCCTACTAACTATTAAAACATCTTAAATTAATGGTCTTGAATATTTTTTTCTTGGCTGTGGTAGACAGTAACAGTAAAGTTCTACATTTATTTTGTATGTGATTGCGAGCTGTCGGGAGACGTTACACATCTATAAACTAAAGTTGGATTGTTGTGACAGTTGATTGAGTTGCAGGAAGCTGTTCAGTCATGTTTGTGGAGTTTCACTCAGCACCATCAGACCTGTAGCTAACACTGTTACTACTGCAGCTACAGCAGCAAGAATCTCATCAGAATTAATTACTTTTTAATTGGCTAATCCATCCATCAATTTTCATCTGGGTCCAGGTCATGTTAAATTTCATTCTCTGTCATATTATAACAGTCTTAATTTGTTTTGATGAACACTACAGAAACTGAGCGTATATAGAATCAGAGGGAGCCAGAAGTGTGTTCAGGCTGAATGGGAGGCAAATCTTCGAGGTGGTGCGATTGCAGATAAAAGTCCATACAAAGACAAGACAGGCTCGCCTAGACACACTAACTGCCAACTCTGATAGGCCACTCTGACTGCTCAGTCCTAACTTCTGATGGACAATACACACATGTACTTTACTTGCTAAGACATTGCACTTACATGTGAGTGATGCAACCAGATTTATACTTTAATACTAAGTAGCCGTTACTGAAATTTTTGTGAGGACTTTGCAACTCAATAAAAAAGATTTTGAGAACCAAATTGTTATATTTTTGAGAAATAAGTCCATTATTATACAATAATATAATGTCATAATGTCCTGTAATAATAATGTAATAATTAGATTAAAATATCTAATCACGATTAATCGCATGATTGTCCATAGTTCATCACAAAACAGATGGGCACATTGACCTGCTAAATTTGACATTACTTATTAACACGACCAAGTAAGCATCTCACACAATGTAGTGTGTCCAACCTTATGCTACAGTATAAGGGTTCACTAAAACAGACCCATACATACAATTTAGAATTGTAAAGAAAACCGTTGTCCACACCATCTGTCTTTCTCTTTATCCCACTCTTACTGGCATGGCCCTCTATAGTAACTCTCTCACACTCAGCCATTACCACCCTCATATGTCCCTGTCTGATGTCTCCTGATGCTCAGCATGCTCGACCTCACTCTCTGGTCTGGAGCCTTGTGGCTGCGTCTCATCTTAAATTGAATTATTACAATCAGAATTAAGAACATTGTCTACAGCATTCAAACTTGCAGTGACTTGACTCAGTGCTTCTTGGTGAAGCCCAGAAATTAGACTGGAGTTTTCTATATCTAGTTTTTTATGTAAGAATATGTACTAGTGGATGCTGCTGTGCCACATTCAGTCAATTTCAGCAAACATCCCAGTATGATTTAATGCAAAAAAGTGAAGGTATCAAAATGGAATTACTACTTTGCATTTAAATATTTAACAATTATTTTATTCCAACATATAATAAAGCAGTAAGTAACGCCTTGACAGACACATCAGGACATCCACTTCACATTAAATTAATTATGTAGGAAATGGTTGCTTGACATTTCTATCATAAAGCTTCACCTGCTGGCCTGCTGGTAGTCTGACTCTGCAAAGTTAGCTCCTTACTTGCCTCCCTCAGCAGACTGCCTATATGTTAGCCAGCTAGCTAGCTAAGATTGGTTCATGTGACAGCTTAATATAAGGCGATATTGTGTGACGTGATGCAAACGTGACAAGCTGCACATTGTTCGGAAGCATATGTGGAGACTTTTATTCACAGGGCATCCCTTTGGTTATACCATTCGTCGTTGCCACAATTTCAAAAGACTCACCGGAGCTGCCACAGCCATCACACAACGGCAATAATACTGAGTTTGGATGCTACAGTGTCACATGACAGGAGGCATAGGGCCGCCCCATTTCTGTGTCCTGCAGAGGCACGACTATCAAAGTAATAAACGTTTGTCTGATATGGCAATTTAATTTAGTCTAACTTTAGAAATTATGGACTACTCGTATTTATGCAGCCACAACAGCATAAATTAAAGAAACTAATTCCTCCAGAGAGGCAGCTCAGCCAAAGAGGGCAAATGGGCTGTTGCTCAGTCAACTTGAGCCCACACTTGTGCACGTCCTTGAGACACATTGTACAACAGGTACATTGGTCGGCTAAATTTGCCATTACTTTGTTGTAGTGTTTGTAGTATTGTCGTAAGAGGTGCTGTATGGAGGTATGTGGACCCAAAAGCAGATGACGAGGAAGCACTCTCAGGGTGAAGCAGCTGGAATGACTACCGTGTTTATTGTGGGGTGGAATGCAGGCATGTACAGGCAGAGGTGAAAGCAGGGGAGTGAGTCCAAGGTGGAAAACACAGTTCACAAGGGAGCAGGCAAAATCCAAAAATCCAAACAAGGTCCACGGGAGAACAAAGAATCAAACACAAACTTACAGTCCATGCTCGGCAGGAACAACACCATGTGTACAACAATGATCCAACACTGAACAAAGAAAAGACCCAGACTAAATACCCTAGTGGAGGTGAGACAACGAGACACAGGTGCAAACAATCAAGGGAGGACCAACAATCAAAACTGGAGGGAAAACAAAGGCAGGAGAACTTGATGAGATTTAGTCAAAGCAGCATCAGAGTAAATGCAGGCCTTAAAGTCTTAAAAAGCTTTAAATTCAGTTCCCTAAAAAGGCCCTACTAACTATTAAAAAGTCTTTAATTATTGGTCTTGAATATTTTTTTAAGTTCTACATTTATTTTGTATGTGATTGCGAGCTGTCGGGAGACGTTACACATCTATAAACTAAAGTTGGATTGTTGTGACAGTTGATTGAGTTGCAGGAAGCTGTTCAGTCATGTTTGTGGAGTTTCACTCAGCACCATCAGACCTGTAGCTAACACTGTTACTACTGCAGCTACAGCAGCAAGAATCTCATCAGAATTAATTACTTTTTAATTGGCTAATCCATCCATCAATTTTCATCTGGGTCCAGGTCATGTTAAATTTCATTCTCTGTGATATTATAACGGTCTTAAATTGTTGTGATGAACACTGCAGAAACTGAGTGTATATAGAATCAGAGGCAGCCAAAATGTGTGTTCAGGCTGAATGGGAGGCAAATCTTCGAGGTGGTGCGATTGTAGATAAAAGTCAATACAAAGACGAGACGGGCTCGCCTCGACACACTAACTGCCAACTCTGACAGGCCACTCTGACTGCTCAGTCCTAACTTCTGATGGACAATACACACATGTACTTTACTTGCTAAGACTTTGCACTTACATGTGAGTGATGCAACCAGACTTAGACTTTAATACTAAGTAGCTGTTACTGAAATTTTTGTGAGGACTTTGCAACTCAATAAAAAAGACAGGAAGTCAAAACACAAGACATACAATAGAAGGAGAATACTACAAAATAAACCAGGAAGTGATAACACCTAAACTACCACAGGTATCACTTCAAGATCACTACCTGGATCCTACACACTTCTAACACAAATCACAAAATGTAATTGTGTCCAACTTCACATGGGGAAAATAAAGGCTCAGAAAAACATCCCCTTCTGCTATGTGGGATCAAAACAGCATAATACAAAATAAAAACAATAAATAAAGTAAGCAGGAAACAAACTTTTCTCCTCTGAGAAGTTCAGTTATGTAGGCACATATCCCTACCAATATCCAGCAACTACTGAATTGTCCCTGTAATAATTTCGATAATTTTTTTAAATATAACCACTGTCCGTAGGAAAAGCAACAGAAGACAAAGACACTTCATCTGCAACGTTAAAAGGAGTGAAACAAATCCAAACCAAACCAAACAGATACAGCAGAGATGTAAAATACCCTGCTAACTGTAGCAGCGCTACACTGAACTCCTCTTCCCTGGCCTCAACACCACAGACAAATACTGCTGAAACACAGGTCATGCCATGGAGCTGCTTAGACAGGACACATTGAGCCCCCAGTACATTGTGGTGCATACAGGCAACAATGACCCCCACACCCTACACCGGGGCACTGCTGAGGCCATGACCAAAGTGGCTATGAGGGCCTCCAGGGAGTTCCCTGACAGCAGGGTGATTATATATACCCTTCTCCCCAGGACAGTCACTCCTCCATATGTCATCCATGAGATCAACATGGAAATCTCAAGGAGCTGTGCAGCCCTCCCAAACATCCACCAAGCCCACCACACCAACATTGGATCACGGGATCTCTATGACAGGATACACCTGAACAAGCCTGGCATGAGAACATTTGTTAAAACATTGAAGGATGTTACCCTTGGTTGCAACCCCAACAGCCTCACCCACACAGCTGCTGCTCCCAGGAACTACACGCCACCCAGATTCCAACAAGAAGTTGGAGGAACTCTACCTGACACCCCCCTGCAGCGCCACTCCCTCCTTATCCTATATCCCAACCTTGTGCCACACCCAGCCACAGAAGACCCCCACCATCACCAACAGATGACCTACACATCTAAGGAAAATTCCAAATAACGCCTGTCGAGCAGAACTGGGACATATCCTATTACTGTTAAACATACAAAAACGGACAATAGCATTTTAGACACATTTAAATTTAAGTCCAAAAGACACACTTCCATTCAAAGCACTAAAAACCCAAGAGCTGGACCCTGAAAACAGGCTCCCATCAGCACTGATTCAAAACAACAGAATAAAACTAATTATGAATCAGTCAAAAGATCTATATTTAGAACACTGGAGACATGAAACAAAAACCCAAAGTAGACAAAATTGTTATTTTACTCTAAGCAGAGAATATAAATTGTCTGAGTAGCTCCACTCTGTCAGAGATACGAAACAGAGACTGATCCTGACCAAATACAGGCTCAGTGAGCTACGAAAGAGACTGATCCTGACCAAATACAGGCTCAGTGACCACCAACTGACAGCAGAAACAGGAAGATACAGACAGACATGGCCGCCCAGAGAGGAGTGTGTATGTGGTCACTGCTCGACAGGTAGAGAGAGAGATGCACCTCCTCCTCCACTGTGAGAAGTTCTCTTCAGTAAGAGATTTCCACTACGGGGAAACAGCCAAGAAAATGACAAATGTCCAAATGTTAACCCCAGAAGAGAAACTGGCAGTTTGAAGGGACAGCAGCTCCTCTGGCAGCTAAATATGTATTTGCCTACCACAGCCTGAAGGATTCACACTATAAGATCCCCCAAATTAGGGATTTGGATAGTATTCAGCAATTGTATTCAGTTGTATAAAATTGCAGTGTACTGTACTGTATAGCAATCAAAGAATGGACTGCATCAGAATAATATAGAACCTTCATATGTGGCACCTGTGTATTTAATATGTATATGTAATATATGTGAATCTTCTGTAAACTGCTTTGGCAACAACATGTTTTTTTTCATTCCAATGAAGCTATTTGAACTGAAATGAAATTGAATTGAAAGAATAATTTTAGAGCACAAACGTCCCATAAAAATGAATCAAATCAAAATATACTAGTGCAGATTGCAGCAATGTTGCAACAGAACAAAGCTGTTGCTCAAAGTGGAATGAGTGAAAGCGTGAAGCTAGCTTATGTTTACAGGCTGAGAGATGGACAAATTATGGACATTTGTTTATGTGGAGGGACAGTCACTTACCATCACCACACTCTTCCACCCACTAGTCTCTCTCTCTCTCTCTTTTTTCTTTGTCAGTTAAATTCAGTTCCATTTATTTCATTTCAGTTGGGTTTTATTGGCATGGGAAACAGATGTTAACATCACCAAAGCAAGTGTGAAATAAAAATATATACATAAACGGAAGAAAGTGCTATAAAATATATATATATACATAAGTAAGGTAATAATACAAATTTTAAACTTGCAATTAAAAAATACAAATATAAATAAGTGAAAACAAAACACTGCAACATTTTTTAAAACAATTGTGTGTGTGTGTGTGTGTGTGTGTGTGTGTGTGTGTGTAGGTCGTCATTCACTGTCCCTCAGGTTGTGGCATGTTGTTAGTATATAGGGCAGCAGGATTTGCCCTGTCTCCTTCTTCTAGGAGTATGTGGTGTCAAACTAACTGTTCTGCAGAGACACTGTGATGGAGCATGTATGCGCAGCACAACTATTCCACTGTTTTGCTACTTGCATAAAGTGCTCGGCGCTCACTTCAACAAAATGCCTCTCCTCTGTCTTCATAACAGTCAATGCATGCGACCGAAGGTCCCACTGCTGGTCAAAATAATGCGCTGTCACCTCGAGGTAACTGTGATTTCTGATTGAAGTCCAACAGTGTCCAGTGAGTGCAGCTGTCGTAGTCTGTCCCAACTCCTCAGCTACTTTTCCTTTCTGGTCTTCATACAAGTTGTGTATCTTCAATACGGTAGTGGCTCTCGAAGGCACTTCATATGTGCAGTCGTTGGATGCGATCCGAATTATTTCACACAGACCCTTGTCATCCACAATGTTAATTGGCCTGCAAGCTGTAGCCAGCCATTGAGCTATTGCTGTTGAAAACTTGATGTTTGTAGGTTTGTCCAGGGGTTTCCCTCGCACACTATCAAGTGTGGTCTCCTGCAAACGAGATGTTTCAAGGGTTGGCAGGGCTGTCTGCATAAGCTGTGTGCTTGGCTAGCAAATGGTATTTAAGACTAGATGTACTCCTGTAGTAACTCAATTCACATCGACAGTAACTGTAAATATCTTAGGTCTCATCTACTGACCCATCTGGCAGGGCTTTGTAGCTGAACTTGACATTCAAAATAATTTTTTCTTTATCCATTGCTGGCTAGTTGCCATCCGACTTCAGGACAAAGGATCATAATAACAGAACCTACGTTAAAGGTGCAATGTTTAAGAAGTGACAGTTCTGACGTTATGTTAAAGATGTATATGTATTGTGTTGCAGAAATATCTACTGAAGTTAGCATACTAACCAGTTAGCCCCAGATGACAGTGAGTCACCTTGTTTACACATTGTACCTTTAAAACGATTTTGCTTTAATGCATTATTATCGCATGACCTTTGTCAAAACTAGTAATAACGTAATATTTCACAATCAAATTTGAACTAAAAATATATTTTGTAAATTTCAACAGACACAGAATGAACAGGATCCAACACAGGATGAGGATGTTACCTTACATCAGAACTGTCAGAGTAAGAAAAAAGACTGAACCACTCCAGAACCAGACAGCAGGAGGAAAGAGAACATACAGCAGAACAATTCCATATTGAGATTTAAAATAATAGTAATGGTAATGGTAATGGTTTTGGTAGTAATATTAATACAATAATAATAGTAATTATGATAGGATTAATAATGATAATACTATAATGAGACTAATAATACTTGTAGTAGCAGGTGTTAAGCAGGAACAGAAGGTGCTTTGCAATCATAGATCCAGACTCTTCAGCTCTGCTGAAAGCGACAGAAGGAGAGAGGACAGAGACAAGAAAGCACAAAACTATGGGAGAGAGAAGATGTGGAGTTAGTACATTAGATTTCATACAGAGGAAGAGGAGGATAGAGGTGCATCATGGGAAGTCTCCCAGAAGTCTAGGTGTCTAGCAGCATAACTAAGGGATGGTTCAGGACTCACCCAAGGCAGCCCTAACTATAAGCTTTATCAAAGATGAAAGTCTTAAGCCTACTCTTAAATGTGGAGATGGTGTCTGCCTCCCGAATCCAAACCGGGACCTGATTCCACAGGAGAGGAGCTTGATAACTGAAGGCTCTGGCTCCCAGTCTACTTTTGGAGACTCTTGGAACCACAGGTAACCCTGCATCCTGGGAGCGCAGGCCTGTTAATAAAGACAGATTGATCATATCTAGTAAAGAAGTGCTAACTAAGGGATAAACTTCTTTAAGCAGCCTAGTTGAAATGGAGTCTAAAAGACAGGTTGATGGCTTAAATGAAGAAATCGTTGAAGTTAGTTGAAGAAAGTCTTTGATATTGACATTTAAACATAATTTAACAGATTCCCCAAAATGAGAGAGAGTAAAAAAATGCACACTTATGTACATGAGAGAGAGAGAGAGAGTGTGTACCTGGACAGAAGGAGAATAGAGAAACTTATGCTACAGGACTATCGTTTGTGACAGTTCAACCAGTAGGTGGCAGCAACACCAGGGCTGTGGTTGTACTGGGCAGCTAAATGCATAAATGTTTAAATACTGTAAAGCTGGGGTGTATAAATGAGAATGATGTGTTCAAACCTAAATGTTAGATGGTTAGGTTGCTGTAACACAAATACCAAAAAAACATTTACTGATGCTCATGAGAAAAGAGGCATCTGTAGACGTACAGGCTAATTCTAATGGGGTTTTTCTATTTGTCACACAGATGTGATTGTTCCAGTACCAGAGCCACAACCCATCTCACATTACCAACAAATGCTTCAATCAAACCTTCAGGACAAGTTCATGTGTACACAAGAAGGGTGGATGCAGAAGAAGGAGCGTCTGGTTGATATCTACACAGAGCTGTACATCACAGCTGGGGGTGATGTACACATTAACACACAGCATGAAGTCAGAAAGATTGAGGCAGTGGTGAAGCCAACAGAAACAGAGAAACCAATTAAACCCAGTGACTTGTTCAAACACCCCTCTGGAGAATACAGACCCATAAGAACAGTGCTGACCAATGGGATCGCAGGAATTGGAAAAACATTTCTTATGCACAAGTTTGTATTGGACTGGGCTGAAGAAAGAAACAACCAAGATGTGCATCTCGTATTCCCCTTCACCTTCCGCCAGCTGAATTTAAGGAAGGGAAAAAAGTTTTGTTTGGCAGAGCTCATTCATAAATGTATCAGGGAGACCAGAGACATCAAGGAAGAAGCTCTGAATCACATCTTTACAACTCTGCAGTCATCAGGAAACACAAACTATGACAAGAGCAAATTCAAACTTCTGTTTGTTTTGGATGGACTGGATGAGAGCCGACTTGAAATGGACTGCTCTACCAATAAAAACCAGGATGCAGACTTTGATGTGACAGAGTCCACCTCAGTGGATGTGCTGCTGACAAACCTCATCAAGAGAAATCTGCTTCCCTCTGCTCGCCTCTGGATAACCACACGACCTGCAGCAGCCAATCAGATCCATTCTGAGTTTGTCGACATGGTGACAGAGGTCAGAGGGTTCACTGACCCACAGAAGGAAGAGTACTTCAGGAAAAGATTCACAGATGAAGAGCAGGCCAGCAGAATCATCTCCCACATCAAGACATCACGAAGCCTCCACATCATGTGCCACATCCCAGTCTTCTGCTGGATCACTGCTACAGTTCTGGAGGATGTGTTGAAGACCAGAGAGGGAGGAGAGCTGCCCAAGACCCTGACTGAGATGTATGCAGAATTCTTGAGGTTTCAGATAGATCAGACAAAAAAGAAGTATGACCAAAGAAAGTGCATTCAGTACATTAAGTCATTAGCAAAACTAGCTTTCCACCAGTTGGAAAAGGGTAACCTGATCTTCTATGAGAAAGACCTAAAAGAGAGCGGCATTGATGTCAGTGGAGCCTCGGTGTACTCAGGAGTGTTCACAGAGGTCTTTAAAGAGGAACATGGGAGTAAGAATGATGAAGAAAAGATGTTTAGCTTCGTCCATCTGAGTGTTCAGGAGTTTCTTGCTGCTTTGCATGTAGAGAGGGCACTCGTTAAGAAAAACAAGAATGTGATGTCTGAGCAAAGCCAAACTTTTGTTGAACATGTGCAAATGGTTTTCAGAAAAACATCTACGACAGAGGTCCACAAGTTTGCTATTGACAAGGCTTTACAGAGTCCAAATGGACACCTGGACTTGTTCCTCCGCTTTCTCCTGGGTCTTTCTCTACAGACCAATCAGACTCTCCTACGAGGCCTACTGAAAAAGTCTCAGTAAAGTGAGAAGATCTAGTCATCTGAATGGTTAGTTGATGAAATGAACATTCTTTCAAATTGTTTCTTCAGTATGACTGTACCTCCACAGGTGAAAGCAGGAAGATGTAGGAATGTAGGGGGAAATACAGTGTAATGCATTTAAGGCTGAAATTAATTTCTGTAAATTATTGTGATCCCAGAAATAAGATTGTATTTTATATATTTTGATAAATTGCTGTTTGGTTCCAGTAATATTCACAATGAAAAATAGTTCTCATCTCCTGAGACCCTAATGCTTAATTGTTCGACTCATCAAGTCAGAGAGGGCAACCATAGAAATGTGTTTCTAACATTGTAGACAATAGAAACCATGTCAATGTTTGTCTTTATCACTAACTCTCCTTCAGGCTGGGTGGCTGTAATCTGTCATTGAGAAGCTGTGAAGCTCTGTCCTCAGTTCTCAGCTCCCAGTCCTCTAGTCTGAGAGAGCTGGACCTGAGTAACAACGACCTGCAGGATTCAGGACTGAAACTACTCTCTGCTGGACTGGAGAGTCCACACTGTACACTGGAGACTCTCAGGTCAGATCACACTGTGATGCTTTTGTGTAACACTGTGTTGTACAAACATTAAATGCCTTATGGGTAGGGGTTCTCTACCTTTTTGGATGTGGGAACGGCAAGCTAGCAAAGAGTGGTCTCATGGGGTGGGTGGGGGTGAGGTTTAGACTGCACGGAGTCTACTTTAAAAGATCATCTCCTCACATGTTTTAAGACATATAAAAAATTATCTCCTTAGAATAATATTTTCTGTCTGATGTGGGTTTTCCACATTGTTGTTCCTCATTCAAAAATCCAGTTAAATTTTTTGTGGCTGACACAGTGGAGAAACGCTTCATGGATGTGTGTGGTCGGGAGGGTCATTAAGGTTTTTACTGCAGTGCTGATACACACAGGGTTGATACTGAGGTTTGATGCTCAGTAAAAAATATGAGAAGGTGCTAAACTGAATGCTCATTTATGTGCACCATCATTCCTAATCACCTGACCTTCAGGTCAGAGACTAGATGGTGAAGAAAGTGAAACATCTAACAGCTAAAGAGCCAGATATTTTTCTCAAGAGTTGGTGGAGACTTAGCCTTTTTTTTTACCTCAGCACTCTGTACCATACTGTGTGATTCAGTCACAGAGCGTTCCCAGTGCAGCTGGCTCCATCTAAAAGTTGTTTTTTTAAATCTGCCGTCTGCCCTCAGTGATGAAGAAATGTTCACCTTTTAAATCTGGCTTTTTTTTTCTTCTTCTCCTCTGTGCTAGCTTTGGCAGGTCTCTGCAGAAGAAGGCAACTGTTTGCTAAGATATTCGCAATATCAACTTCACGAGGTGTTAATATGTCAGTGTTGTGTTTTACAGCTTGTTGTGCTGCCCTGATCGGCCAAAAATAAATTAATGCAGATTTAAGTCTAAATACTTTGCTGATGGACTTTTTAGTAACAATGAATTTAAAAGCAGTGGACTGATTAGAAAATTTAACATTTAGCTAATTTTAATCATTAAAATAGGTTAAATAAATTACATGCTGTACTGTGTGTGTGTGTGTGTGTGTGTGTGTGTGTGTGTGTGTGTGTGTGTCCAGGCTGTCAGGCTGTCTGATCACAGAGGAAGGCTGTACTTCTCTGGCCTCAGCTCTGAGATCCAACCCCTCCCATCTGAGAGAGCTGGACCTGAGCTACAATCATCCAGGAGACTCAGGAGTGAAGCTGCTGTCTGCTGGACTGGAGGATCCACGCTGGAGACTGGACACTCTCAGGTATGAACAGACAACAAGAGAGCAAAGAGAGACAACAAGCTGAGGACTGTTCACAATCTGAACCAACAGCACTGCTGATAACAGTGAAGACAGTAAGCGTCGAGCAAAGTGCTCAAGGCCAGCGGTGAGCGCAGCACAAATCGCGTTGTTTGAAAGGTCCTTAAAGCTTATCAGTGAGCTTCTGCTCCAGTATGAACCCTGAAATGTTTGCAGCTCTACAGGTTAAATCAACATAACAAACGTTAAGTTAACTGCTCCTACAACCTCTACCACAGCTTCTTTGTCCACTGAAAATGACATCACCGGGAAAGTTAAGTCAGTCACTGCTGATTGGTCAGAGCAAAATAACCTCCCTCCAAAACAGAAAACAGCTGACATGAACACGACGTCACACTGAACAATGAAGAGAAGTAAAATGGTCATTCATGTTCTGATTATCAGGCTGAGAAGATCTGAGACTTTATTCAACACTTAATACTGATGTTTGTCTATTCTGTCCACACGACATCTATTTCCTGTCTGTCCGTCCTGAAGAGGGATCCCTCCCATGTTATGGCATTATATTTGTGCCTCATTCCTGAGCGAGCAATGGGACATTTGGAGCAGAGAAAAATATATTTTAAAGCACATAAATTATATTCTGAAGACAACATTCTCTCTCTCTCTCTCTCTCAACCTCTGTGCTTGACACAGCCTTACAATGTGCAACAAAATCAACCAATTGGAGAAGGTAAACTCTCGTTGGCTGTTTCATCTCAAATTTGCAAATCCCACTATGGCAAAGGCATGACCCGCCCTACTGTTCCTCTGATTGGCTGTTCCAGGCCTCTGCTAAACGCTAACCTGCTAGCCTAGCTATGATGCTAACCGGCACTAAGAAGTAGACAGGCCCAGGAGGAGAGCGACTCACATCTTTGTTTCCGTAGCACCAAAGCAGCAGAGAGAAGCTCCATGAACTGGCGTAGAGGCTGAGAGAGACGATGTGAGCGAGTGTGCAGCAGTCTTCCAGTGCACCGAGCAAGAATTTGAGGCCATATGAGTAAAACTGAGTGAGAGGGCTTATTATTGCACCTTAATATGGATAACAGCAAACATGCAAATACATTTATTGAGCACAGAATAGATTTTTGTTTGCTCTAATGAAATAATTTTTTTTGCTTGTGAATAATTTCTCTTCAAAATATATTTTTCTGTTCTCCAAATCTCCCATTGCTCGGTGAAGACTGGTGAGAAGAGCCGGGCAGATATGCTGTCAGGTGTGATTGTGGATGGAGAGCAGGTGTGTCAGTTGTTGATTGGCAGTTCCTCAGAGGCCACGCCCCACACACACACACACACACACACACAGGAGGAGAACCAACAGGGGACAAACAGACAGAAACATTAGGACCATCGACACTATAAATTATATTTTTATCTTTTTTCCTTTCAGTATTTTACTACCTCCAGTTTTTTGGGATGTTTCCTTTTTTCTGACCTTTTTATTATTTGATTGTTTTCTTCTGAATATTTTATGTAAAGTTAATTGAGTCTGTGTATGAAATGTGTTTTATAAACACAGCTGTTTTGTCTTAATGGTGGATCTGAGTGAAGGTTTATGAAGATCATTGATGAGGAAGCTTCTGAAGGTTCATCCTGACTCTGTTTCTTCCTCCAGGGTGGAACATGGTGGAGAGCAGAGGCTGAAACCTGGTCTGAGGAAGTGTAAGTGTGTGTTCACTTTGATTCATGAAAACAAGGCAGCACATGTTAAAGTAGTTTAAATCAAAAGCTTGTGTATCTGCATTCAATTCTCAGTTTGAAAGAAGATCCAAAAAGATGAGTCACTCTGAAGTTTTGATCTAATTAACAGTCAGTCTGTTAATAAAGCAACAAATAAACCCATCAGCTGTGTTAGATGATAAACTGCTGCTGTATTGTGTCTTGTTCTCTCCATCAGATGCCTGTGAACTCACACTGGACACAAACACAGTACACAGAAACCTCAAACTGTCTGACGACAACAGGAAGGTGACAGTAGTGAGAGAGAAGCAGCCATATCCTGATCATCCAGAGAGGTTTGAGCACTGGTATCAGCTGCTGTGTAGAAATGGTCTGACTGGTCGCTGTTACTGGGAGGTCGAGTGGAGAGGAAGAAGTTTTTATATCAGTGAGTTACAGAGGAATCAGAAGGAGAGGACACAGTGATGACTGCAGGTTTGGAGGAAATAATCAGTCCTGGACTCTGGAGTGCTCTGATGATGGTGGTTACTCTGTCTGGCACAATAACAGAACAACAGTCCTCTCCTCCTCCTCCTCCTCCTCCTCCTCCTCCTCCTCCTCTCTCTCACAGAGTAGCAGTGTATGTGGACTGTCCTGCTGGCACTCTGTCCTTCTACAGAGTCTCCTCTGACACACTGATCCACCTCCACACCTTCAACACCACATTCACTGAACCTCTTTATCCTGGCTTTGGTTTCTGGTGGTCTAACAGGTCTGGTTCCTCAGTGTCTCTGTGTTCACTGTAGGAGGGAGAGTCTCCTCCTGTTAGAGAAACACTCACACTGCTGACAAACACACCATCTTTCTGTAAGTCATACTAACTCATAATCATAAGAGCACATCTTCTCTTTTTTGTTAAATGCGCTGCATGTCTGTGATTTGAAATACCTCGAAACACCTTTTAAATGTTTTCATTCAGATTTGTGGGGTAAAGGTATAAAGATGTTAGTTTTAGGTTTTCTTTACTTTTCTTTCACACAAATAAGTACAGTATCTATTATCAATAAAATCAGGTCCCGATCCACGCACACTTAAGAATGTAAAAATATGAATGTTTTTTTCAGACAAATGTACCACAGTTTTTGTAAATAGGATGAGTTTTTATTATTCATGACGTTGATCATTAAAGGTTGAAATGTTTTTTTAATTTGAGTTATTTCCAGTACATTTCTAGTAAATGTCTGTATGTGAATGGATGGATGGGAGTGTCAGTGTTCAGGGATGTAAGAACCATGTTGATGCGACATTCTGAGTCTTTATACTCTCAACAAATGGACTGATAGTAGGGAACATAAAACTAATAACATAAAAGATAGAATTATATGTATTTAGTCACTCCAGCTGTTTTAAATCTCCATTTGGGTTGAATAAGTTCAGAGTTGTTAGTACCACACTTCCCATCATGCTTTGGGTGATGCAAACAGGAGTCAGACCAGACTGAGTCCACATTAAAAGATCCCCTCCAGACATTTTCTAAAACACATAAAAATAAATCTGCTTTAAATATTTTCTGTCTGATAGAGTTTTTCCACATTGTGCTCCTTTATTGAAAAATCTGTGAATATGCAAATGTGTTGGACACAAGATGTCTCCTACGTCCATTCTCATGTGAGCTGGAGGCTTCAGGTTTCCACATCACCTGCTGAGCCCCGGGAGTGTAGGAGGGTCCTCGCAGCTGATCTTTTCTGTTGTAGATGTTGGTGGAGTTAAGATTGTTATATTGGTCTGTGTGAGTGGTTTTCTTGTACACTGTGGTCTTTATGCTTCTGTCAGCCTTCAAATGAACATGAAGTATCTAGAAACAGCAGCTCATCATCCTCTTCCTGAGCTCTCGTGAACCTGATGAAGATTAAAGCGTCAGTACTGGAGCAGTGTCGTTTGGTTACGTCACTGCAGTCACTGTATCTAAGCATTTCATTTTATTGCTGTCCTCCCTCTGCTTCCGCTCTCCTGTGAGTCACATGACGCCTCGTGCTGCCTTCACCGTCTCTGATTAAAGTCTGAAAAACAAACTCTGACACAAAAACGAACCGATTGCAACAAACAAGCTTCATTCAGGCAAACAGGAGAATCTAGAAGAAATTAAAAAAGACAAAAAGTCTCCACAAAAAACAAAACAAAATATGAATAATTAAATAGCACATAGATTAAAATAAAGAAGAATAGTGATGAAATATTAGAAGAAAGAATATATGTAATAATTCCCAGAATCTACAAGCTCAACTTTTTTCAGTTTCTATACTTTATTTTCTCACATACTTGTTAGTTGTCATGTTTCTTTAATTTTTCTTGCATGTGTTGTCAGTTTGTATTGTATCAGGTGTCTAAATTAATTTCTCTTTTTCAAACATTAAGCTTTAATATTTTAAAACCCTGTGTGCGCGTCAGGGACCCCTGAGTGGTCACAAGAGACGACTCATTGCAAGTTATAGCAAATGCTTGATTGCAGTTGTTGCTGCTAAGGGTGGCCCAACCAGTTATTAGGTTTAGGGGGCAATCACTTTTTCACACAGGGCCATGTAGGTTTGGATTTTGTTTTCCCTTAATAATAACAACCTTCATTTAAAAACTGCATTTTGTGTTTACTTGTGTTATCTTTGACTAATATTTAAATTTGTTTGATGATCTGAAAAATGTGACAAGTGTGACAAACATGCAAAAAAAGAAAATCAGGAAGGGGGCAAGCACTTTTTCACACCACTGTATTTGTTGACCAACAATCGCTGACTGAACACTGCATCTCTAAAGTCCTGAACTCATAGTGGGGTTGTTGGTTTGAGCTCTGTCCTAACTCTGTCAGCTACACCAGCTGACTGCAGGCTGGACCTGAAACATCTTGATTCTGAAAACCGTGTCCAGATGACTACGACTGAAACATTTTTTACGATAGAACACTCCTGGACGAATGGGGACTACACCGTCACATTATTTTTATTGTTTGTGAGACACGATGCTGTCTTAAGATTTTCATTTCTTTGTTATAGCAGTTAAGTGTATATTTATAGATTTCATAATCTACCTTCAGCTCAGTCTTTCGCCATTTACGTTGAGCCCTTCGGCAGGATCTTCATAGGCTCCTCATATTTTCCCCGATTCTCCAAGGAGCTTGGGGTTTTCCAGTGGTCTCTTTAGTTCTGATGCTAGCAATGCTGTCCATGATCTGATTTACAACAGAGTTGAAGTTGTCCATCATCTCATCACATGGTGGGGAGTGTGTGCTTAGCGTATTCATAAATAAACATGTCTAAAGTGTTGTTATGATTTTGTGAGGGTTTTCGGCCCTCGGGAGCTGACCGTGGAGGGGGGGGGTACTGTCACAGCCTGTCATGGCCTCACCAGCCTGTAATCACCCACACCTGCTCCCACTTACACTCCTGCTCTCAATTAGCCACAATCACAGCCAGTATATAAACACTCCACTCACCTCATTCAGTGTCCGACCTCGTTCATGTTAAGGACTCCAGCAACCTTTGATCCAAGTAACTCGTGTTCATTTTCCAGCATTTCCCCGGTTTCCTGTGTCTCCCGTGGCTTCACAGGTCCTCCATGGCTTCACCAGTCCTCCTTGGTTCCTTCAGTCTCCTGTGGCTTCTCCAGCGGTCCCCCAGTCTCAGATTACCTCCAGTGACTTCCCCATCCTAACCCTCTCCACTCCTGGCTCTCGCTTAATAAAGTTCATCCCTGTCACCCTTGGTGTCCCCCACCTGTCTGTAAACCGTAACACTCAGGTCGTTCAGCGCTGGTTTTCAAAACATATGGTGAATCAGCTTTTTGTTGTTATGCTTCAAAGGTATGGAACAAACTCCCATCACAAATACAACCAGCAACTTCTGTTGATAGTTTTAGAACCAGCTCAAAATGTACTTTTATGAACTTGCTTTTAACTAATTGCACATTTACTTATTGATATATTTATTGATTTTATTTTTATTTTTACATCAGTGTTGTTACTTGATATTTTTGTATTTTGCATACTGGTTTTATGGTTTTTATATCTTAAGATTGTTTTTATCATTATTAATTTGTTTTTATTACTAATTTGATCCTTGTTTCCTATTTTTAATACGTTGATTGTTTTGTTTCCATTGTGAAGCACTTTGAGTTCCATTCTATGTTATGAGAAGTGCTGTATAAAGTTTATTGTTTATTGGCACATATGTCATCAAAGAGGAAGGTTTTGTTAACTAAAGATCTCACACTGAGCAGTGCCATTTTTAAGTGCCATTTTTTGCAGCAGGTTTAATATGTACACAAGTACCATGATGGTTCACAGATTTATAGATTTTACAATCTGCCTGCTGCTGATCCTGACTGGGATCAACCCAGCCAGAGGACAATGTGATTGACTGGCAGTACCTGATTTTGAGGCAGGGTGACGTAACGCAGGACCTCCAGGACATCATGCTGTGAAAGCCTTGCAGGAGTGCACGGTGAGTTCAATGTTTGTGATAAAATACGTGATCATGAGTGGTTTGGGTCGAGGCGATCCTGTTTAAAACGTTGCGGTTGGTTAAGAAAGGAAGTGAAGTTAAAGCACCTGTTGATGAGATGTGAGCTCTTTTGTTTGTTCTGTTGTCTCCGCTGCAGATCGTAGCACTCAATGTCATAAATGGTGTTACCTGAGTTTGGTGGAGGAAGTATTCAGTTTTATTTATTTGTATAGCACCAATTCATAACAGAAGTTATCACATTGCACTTTTCCTATAGATCAGGTCTAGACCATACTCTTTATATTATTTACAGAGACCCAACAATTCCCACGATGATCAAACACTTGGCGACAGTGGCAAGGAAAAACTTCGTTTAAGAGGCAGAAACCTCAAGCAGAACCAGACTCAATGGTGGGCAGCTATCCGCCGTGTTGGGTTGAGAGAGAGAGAGAGGTGGGGGAGAGGGAAGCACAATGCATATTCCACCTAGAATTTTAAAATAGTAATAATATAATGGTAGTGGTAATTTTAATATTAATAAAGTAATAATAATAGGAATGACAGTCATAGGAATAATAATGACAGTATTTGTAACGGAGCCAATAACAACAACTGTAGTAGCAGTTGTCGAGCAGGAACACAGGGGCAGCAGGTGGCCCACAACCACAGATCCAGACTCTGCAGCTCCGGAGGCAGAAATACCTGCTGAAAGCGACAGAAGGAGAGAAATGAGAAAGCACAGAACTACCGGAGAGAGAAGGTGTCGCGTTAGTAACAAGCAGTAAGGGAGCCAGTGCAGAGAAGCTAATATTGGTGAAATATGATCTCTTTTCCGAGTTCTTGTAAGTAAGAAAAGTTCAAGTACTCATTGTGCAGTAAAACGTTCCCTGTCAGAGTTTTACTATTATATCTGATGTTTTGGGATTAATATTACTTGGTGAATATGATGTTATTATTACTGACAGAAATTATGAACAAAAGTACTAAAATGAAACCCAAACTACCAAAATAAGAGCAATGCCATTATGTCATGTAGTTTGGAGCTGTAAAAAGAGTACAGCTCTGTTGGCTTTATTACTTTGTGCCGATGGCTGATGATTGTACATACTTAATATCCAAATATTCAGTTTGGTGTATTTTTAAACTGAGATCCAACCAGCAGCACTAAGCTCAGATCAACACCAAGAACATGAAACCGGGTTTAATGGAGTCCGGCAGGGAGTAAATACAGAGGCAGGCTGCCACACTCACTCACTCACTCACACTGTAAGACTGATCAGGCAGTATGGCGGGTCAGTGAACTGCAGCTCTAATGTATTATTGATGAGGGAAGGTAGCAGGTGATAATAGTGGAGCATCTCCATGAAACTGAAGAAGACAGAAGCTGTGAGGCTGCGGCTCGTCTGAACGACCACAACGTTCACCTCAGTCACAGACAACAAACAGCTGATTCACTTTACAGCCAAAAACACTTCAGTTTCCTTTTGGTCTGAATCTGCTTTTCCTGTTTTGGGCCTCTTAGTTCTAATGAAGGGAAATCCTAACTTCAGTAGAACTTAAAATGAAGTTGGACAAACAAAAGTTTGCACAGATGGAGCCACATGTGGGTCTCCAGTGTCTCCATGTGGCTACTGGAGCACATTACAATAAACAGGAACTAACCTGTGTCAGGTGACAGTAACCATCTGCCATCTGTTGTGTTCTGCTCAAAGGTTCCTGTCCAGGTCTCATTTCACAGAGGATCTGATCTCACCACCAACAGTCCTCCTCAGTGGTTCTATGATGACATCATGTTTCATGAATTAACCTACTCACTACGTCCACAGCGATTGGTCACAGGTGACAGGTCTGTGAATGGTGCATTCATGTGCTGCTTGGATGGTCCCATTTCTTCATTCTTCCGACTTCGGTGTGTTTATGAGCTTTAAGTCGTAATGTGGAAACAACATTTTATTGGTCAGAGTGTTCAAACAACATGTTGATAGCTGTTTCTAGTATTAGTATAATAGTATTAGTATACAGTATTAGTACAGTATAATATAGTATTAGTATTAGTATTAGTAGCATGTCATTTACCAAAATTTTCGCGGACTTTCCGAGTTGTTCCAGTTTTAGGGGGCATTCGTGTGAATTTTCCCAGTCAAGAATGTCATTTTTCTGATGACACCACATGAATGCAGCATTAGTAGTCATTAAAACACACAATCGATAGATAAATAGATAGTTGCCATGTCAAGTATTTTCTACTGTCATAGATTTTATACATGTGTCACAACGTCTGCCTCAGTTCTGTTTTTGTTCTTTCGGTCTCTCTGTCCCTCCTCTCCAGCCACAGTCCTCAGTCCTCAGGCCCCTTTATGCCATTTTCCATCCATCCACCATGTGCCCTCGGACTTTCCCTCCTTTCCCCATCACCTGACTGCCCCGCCCATCTACACACCTGTTCCCACGTCATCATTAGTCACTCTACATATACCGGTCCACTTCTATTGTTCCCTCACCACTTTGTTAAAGTTGGACTGTGTCTCATGCCTTTTGCTTTCTAGCCTCTGGATTCTGTTAGTTGGTATCTGAGACCTAAACCTGTTACCTGCCTGTTTTGAACCTTTGCATGATCTTTTTTGATCTTTCCTACCCTCTGGATGTGTTTGCCTGTTTAGACTGCCTTCCTGGTTTCGACCCTTGGCAGTCTCATTACTCTGTAAGCCTACGTATCTCCATTTCTCAATGAAATCACTCAACTGCACTGTCTGCCTCAACTGTCTGCATTTGGGTCCTATTCCTCGCCGGCCGAATTCATCCCAGTGTCAACGTCAAACATTGTTTTCAGTTGTCCAAACAAGTCTTCACTCTTTAATGGAGTTGTTCTATAAAAACCGACATATACTGACTGGTTTCATGTTTCTAGACTTGGATATTAAGATTAAGACAGAATTCAGCTTTTAACTTTTTTTAAATGTTTTTTCCATTCAAGTTGAATCATCAAACAGCCAAAGTATGTTAGTGAAGCCTTTAAACAGTCCAGCAGACAAAAGACTGTTCAGGACGTCATTTCTTAGATGTTACAGTGAAGCCAAAAACTTAGAAAACATGGTGTCAGAAAGCTTCATTAGTTTCCTCCCAGTCAGAGCTCTGTGTGTTTCTCATGTGACTGAGAAGAATGATGAGAAATAACACAGTGCCTTCACAAAGTTTCAGCCCCTGATTTTTCCACATTTTCTTCCTGTTACACCTTCAAATTTGAACTTATGGAATAAGTTTTCTCTCCCTTTACTAACATAGTAAATTCAATACATTCATGACCTAAAACATGTTTGATTTAAAATCAAATTTCCTTGTTGAGCTGCAGTGGAGGTACAGAAACACAAAGAGGGAACTTTGTTCTAAAACAGACTGTAACGTTGTAGATCAACACTTGATTTGTGTAACTCAGACTGCTGCAGCCACCAACCACCCTGTCAACGTACAGACTTTTGTATTAAGATATTAAAACTTGAAAAATGTGAACTGTTCCTTTAAATTCAAACCAGCAAACATTGATGGTGTTGTTATTGAATTCACACAGAGCAAATATTTGAAAGAGACAGTTTGACTGTAAATGTGTGTCAGATATGTGCAGGTTAGTTTCAGTCGACCTCTCTGTCTCTTTGTTGATGCAGTTTGTGTTTGTCACATGTTGTCATGAGTTTACAGACTGTTCTCCCTCCACATTCAATAATAAACCTGTTTTTCTTTTCCTTCTTGTTTTTGGGGCTTCAGTGTTCCTGCAGTTTGGACTTTGTGGAGCTCTGTCAGCGTCTCCAGCTGCTGTGAAAACTCTCCCATCAGAGCGCTGACTGCCAGAGCTTCTGCAACACTGCCGCCTGCTGCTGACTGGCAGCTCTGCAGCTCACACTGGGTTTCTGCTCTCACGTCACACTGACGTTTCTGGATTTGGATTTGAAAGTATGAGGATGTGACGGCTGTCGGTCAGATGAACACAGACACCAGCAGCGTCTGTCGGCGTCTGCAGACGAAGATAGAAAGTCTCTTTGACCTCATCTGGACGTGACTTTAACAGGTGAGAGCCCTGACAGGTAACATGACACACCTCTGATGAAGAAACTATTTTGGGGCTACATAATATATATATTATCTGTCTATACTAAATGAGAGCAGTGAGTCATTCTTTCAACACTGTTATTGACTGTTTCTAGATCTGAATATTCATGAATTCATTCACTACTTATTCTATAATATGTGATTTTTTGGCCAAAATGAGCCATTTCATGTTGAGTTTTAATCAGCAGCAGGCATCAAGTTAGATTTTAATCTAAGCTGACTTCACTGCTGAGATATGAGGGAGAGGCAGAACTGGTCTGACAGCCTGAATCCTCTTAGTGTAAGTGAGGGTTCAAAGCTCCGTCTTCAGAGTGTCGGTCCTGGACTTGAGCTAAATATCCATATAACTGTGGGAATCATGTGACACAGTGGATCTGATGGTGAACACCTATAAACTTCATGGAGCTCTGAAGGTGACCAAGAAGGTTTTAGAGAAGATACCCAGGAACAATCTGGTGCAGAGTCTGTCAGACACCAGCTCAGGACCAGAAGGTCAGTCAGTTTTTTATTTGTGCAACTTTTTTATTTGTATTTTCAGGCAAAAAGAGTGGGCTGACACGGGCTGTTACGGACAGAACAACCGGAGACACGGTGAGGATACTGAGAGAGTTTATTTCAAACACAGGAGATATGAATGGATGAAAGAGATAAAGATACCGTCCCTTACACTAGTGGCAGAAGGATTCTGGAGATGAGTGGATATACACAGGACCGGGAACAGGAGCGACACACTAGGGAGACTGGAGACACACAGGAGTTGGAGCTGGAGAGACACACTCGGGAAACTGGAGATGACAGGAGTCGGGATCGAGGTTCGGATTCGTAGTATCGTGTCGAGGGTGAGTCCGTGAAGTAATGGAGGCAGGAGTAAGAGTACTGTCCTTCATTCCAACGAGACCGGACACTGACTGTGGTGAGGAGTTGGAATTTATGGAGGAGTAGAGTGGCTGATTACGTTCAGGTGTGTGATGGGTGACAGGTGCTGGGAATTAGTACTCAGGTGAGGGAGTGCAGAGTGAAGGGGAGTGGTTGGAGAGAACAAGACAGACTGTGACAGTACCCCCCCCTCCACGGCCAGCTCCCGAGGGCCAAAAGACCCCCCCTTCCCCCGACACCGCGGCCTGTCCCTAGGGACCAAGCTGATCCGGGGAGCTTATCTGGGTCCAGACACGCCGGGCGGTCGACCAGGAGCTTGGGCCGGGCTGGAGACCGGAGCGGCCTCTGGCAGGCTGCTGACTTCCGGGCTGGAAACCGGAGCGGAGCCTGGGGATTCAGGCGACTGGCGGACCTCCGGGCTGGAGGCCGGAGCGGAACCTGGGGACACTGGCGGCAGGCGGACCTCCGGGCTGGAGGCCGGGGCTGAACCTGGGGACACTGGCGGCTGACGGACCTCCGGGCTGGAGGCCGGGGCTGAGCCTGGGGACCCTTTGGGAACGGACGACGGAGGCTGGGACCCTCTGGGGACGGACGACGGAGGCTGGGACCCTCTGGGGACGGACGACGGAGGCTGGGACCCTCTGGGGACGGGCGGCGGCGGCTGAGCCTCAGGGCTGGAGGCAGGCGGCGGCGGCTGAGCCTCAGGGCTGGAGGCAGGCGACTGCGGGCAGGCGGATGGTGGATTAAGAGATGACCATAAGTTAGGCGGGCCAAACTCCTGGCAAAACCTCGCCAGGAAGAGGCCCAGAGAATGGAGAACTGCCTCTTCCTTAACCGACAGGGACCCCGCCCAGTGCAGGGTCGGACCGGCCAGCCGAAGCACCACGTAGACTACCCGTGATCGTTCAGACGGGAACTGATATGGGTGTAGCAAAAACACCAGGCCGCACTTCGCCAGGAACTCTACACAGTCCCCCTCTGAGCCGGAGAAAATCCCCGGTTGCACCAACTCGTTGCTGGAAGAGGAGCTGGGAGGCTGCTGAGATAGCGCTTCGCCAGAGCGCACAGGTGGAGAAAAGAATCCGGAGTGGTATCGGTCATAGTAGTAGTGTGAGGTCCGGTCTTCTTTTACGGACAGAACTGGCTGGAGACACAAGGAAGTGTATGATATATTTTATTGCAGCACAAGTACGATGAAAGTGAACGTTGAGACACACGGGGACTGGAGCTGAAGTGTCACACACGGAGTACAAGGGCACGAAGGAGCCGGAGAAGAGGCACTGGGTACCGATGGCTGGTAGACTCACGGAGGACTGGAGACACACGGGGACTGGAGCTGGAGTGACACATACACGGAGAACAGGAACACGAAGGAGCCGGAGACGAGGTACTGGGTACTGGAGACTAGCAGTTAGTTCAGGAAACGGGAGTCCAAGACGTTTAATGACTTTAGGGGAACTAACGTCCTATCCTTAGTCATGAACGAGACCGGACACAGACTGTGGTGAGGAGCTGGGTATTATAGGTGAGTGGAGTGCTAATTGATTGCAGGTGTGTACGAGGTGACAGGTACTTTGCATTAGTGCTCAGGTGAGGGAGTGCAGAGTGAAGGGGAGTGGCTGGAGAGAACAAGACAGACTGTGACAACCATACTGTGTGATTCAGTCACAGAGCGTTCAGAACTAATTAAAGTCTCAGTAAAGTGAGAAGATCTAGTTAACTGACTGTTTAGTTGATGAATTGAACATTCTTTCAAATTGTTTCTTCAGTATTACTGTACCTCCACAGGTGAAAACAGGAAGATGTAGGAATGTAGGGGGGGAATACAGTGTAGTGCATTTAAGTCTAAAATTAATTTCTTTAAATTATTGTGATCACAGAAATAAGATTGTGTTTTATATATTTTGATAAATTGCTGTTTGGTTCCAGTAATATTCACAATAAAAAATAGTTCTCGTCTCCTGAGACCCTAATGCTTGAATGTTAAACTCATTGAGTCAGAGAGGACAACCATAGAAATGTGTTTCTCACGTTGTAGACAATAGAAACGGTGTCAATGTTTGTCTTTTTCACTAACTCTCCTTCAGGCTGGGTGGCTGTAATCTGTCAGAGAGAAGCTTTGACACTTTGTCCTCAGTTCTCAGCTCCCGGTCCTCTAGTCTGAGAGAGCTGGACCTGAGTAACAACGACCTGCAGGATTCAGGACTGAAACTGCTCTCTGCTGGACTGGAGAGTCCACACTGTACACTGGAGACTCTCAGGTCAGATCACACTGTGATGCTTTTGTGTAACACTGTGTTGTACAAACATTAAATGCCTTATGGGTAGGGGTTCTATAACTTTTTGGATTTGGGACCGGCTAGCTAGCAACGAGTGGTTTCATGGGGTGGGTGGGAGTGAGGTTTAGACTGCACAGCGTCTACTTTAAAAGATCATCTCCTCACATGTTTTGAAAAATGATCTCCTTAGAATAACATTTTCTGTCTGATGTGGGTTTTTCACATTGTTGTTCCTCATTCAAATATGCAGTTTAAATGTTTTGTGGCTGACACAGTGGAGAAACGCTTCATGGATGTATGTGGTTGGGAGGGTCATTAAGGTTTTTAATGCTATGCGATAGACACAGGGTTGATACTGAGCTTTGATGCTTAGTAACATAATATGAGAAGATGCTAAACTGAATACTCATTTATGTGCACCATCATTCCTAATCGCCTGAACTTCACTGCTCGCACTGAGAGGAGGTGTTCGGCAGTGGTAGTGGAGGTGGATAGATGATTGTTTTTTGTCAGATCACATCTTTAGAAGTTGCTCTCTGCTGACCTGGAGAGTCCACACTATAAACTTGAGACTGTCAGGTCAAGATTCAGCTTTGGTTTAACAGATGACCATTTAAATATTGCTTGACATACTTATACATTGTCAATGTCTATAAAAAAGATACCTAGCATCTAAAGGATTAACCTGTGTAGAATACACAGTTGCAGCAACACTGCAGTACCAATTTTGTCCATGAACTTCTGGTTATGAAGATTCATAATTAATTTTAATTCTGCAGCAAAGGTAAGAAAAAACATTATTAAACTGTTCTAATTAATGTTCTAATATCAGCAATGGATTAAATTATTATGTGCAATATGACAGGTGTTGTTCATAGCGACACACCCACGGAGAATTATCACATGAGTTTGCACTACCTCCTAGGACCATTGAAGCTTTCAGCTCATTGTTTTGTTTACAATCCACAACTTTACAGTTTAGATTCAGTCTCAAGGCTCTCATCAGCACCTTTTTCAGCAGCAGCAGGCAGCTGTTTTCATCAAACAAGCTCTGATTAACCCACTGTACACTACCTGCCCAGCATCACTGTGTGATTCAGTCACAGAGCGTTCCTTTGCAGGTGGCTGCATCTTAAAAGTTTTTTTTAAATCTCGCAGAGATGCTGTCTGCCCTCAATGATGAAGAAATATTCACCTTTTACTTCTTCTCCTCTGTGCTAGCTTTGGCAGGTCTCTGCAGAACAAGGCAACTGTTTGCTAAATATTCGCAATATCAACTTCACGAGGTGTTAATATGTCAGTGTTGTGTTTTACAGCATGTTGTGCCCCTGATCGGCCAAAAATAAATTAATGCAGATTTAAGTTTAAATACTTTGCTTATGGACTTTTTAGTAACAATGAATTTAAAAGTAGTGGACTGATTATAAAATGTAACATTTAGCTAATTTTAATAATTAAAATAGGTTAAATATATGACATGCCGTACTGTGTGTGTGTGTGTGTGTGTGTGTGTGTGTCTCCAGGCTGTCAGGCTGTCTGATCACAGAGGAAGGCTGTACTTCTCTGGCCTCAGCTCTGAGGTCCAACCCCTCCCATCTGGGAGAGCTGGACCTGAGCTACAATCATCCAGGAGACTCAGGAGTGAAGCTGCTGTCTGCTGGACTGGAGGATCCGCACTGGAGACTGGACACTCTCAGGTATGAACAGACAACAAGAGCTCACACACTGTTTCTCTGTCACACTTACAAGCTGAGGACTGTTGGTTCACAGTCTGAACCAGCAGCACTGCTGATAACAGTGAAGACAGTAACTGATGTGCTGAGAGTCCCTGTCCCCTCTGAGACTGACCTCCTGACTAATATCAGACCAGGATCTGGTGTTGATCACTTATTAATGCCTACAACACACGTTCTTTTTGACAAATAGTCAAGTGTTTATAAACCATGATGCAAACTTATCAAGAGGTTCAAAGTTCATTCTTGTCCTTGGAAACTTATCATGTTTGATCTATTTTCCACTCCAGTCACTTCGCTATATTAAATGTCAGGTCTCTTGTAGGAAAAATGTTCTTATTCAATCAATTAATCAGTCATTTATGTTTCTAACTGAAACTTGCAGTAGTGGGATTTTGTGTGTGTGGAAGTGCACAATGCACAAAGGCACCATTGCACTCCCATTATTTCCAATGGTTTGCACCGCGCTATGACAGCTTTTCGTTACATCGAGCAAAGTGCTCAAGGCCAGCGGTGAGCGCAGCACAAATCGCGTTGTTTGAAAGGTCCTTAAAGCTTATCAGTGAGCTTCTGCTCCAGTATGAACCCTGAGCTGTTTTCAGCTCTACAGGTTAAATCAACATATTTGTTTGATCAACACAACAAACGTTAAAAAGTTAACTGCTCCTACAACCTCTACCACAGCTTCTTTGTCCACTGCAAATGACATCACCGGGAAAGTTAAGTCAGTCACTGCTGATTGGTCAGAGCAAAATAACCTCCCTCCCAAACAGAAAACAGCTGACATGAACACGACGTCAAACTGAACAATGAAGAGAAGTAAAATGGACCTTCATGTTCTGATTATCAGGCTGAGAAGATCTGAGACTTTATTCAACACTTAATACTGATGATTGTCTATTCTGTCCACACGACATCTATTTCCTGTCTGTCCGTCCTGAAGAGGGATCCCTCCCATGTTATGGCATTATATTTGTGCCTCATTCCTGAGCGAGCAATGGGACATTTGGAGCAGAGAAAAATATATTTTAAAGCACATAAATTATATTTTGAAGACAACATTCTCTCTATCTCTTTCTCAACCTCTGTGCTTGACAGCCTTACAATGTGCAACAAAATCAACCAATTGGAGAAGGTAAACTCTCGTTGGCTGTTTCATCTCAAATTTGCAAATCCCACTATGGCAAAGGCATGACCCGCCCTACTGTTCCTCTGGTTGGCCATTCCAGGCCTCTGCTAAACGCTAACCTGCTAGCCTAGCTATGATGCTAACCGGCACTACGAAGTAGACAGGCCCAGGAGGAGAGCGACTCACATCTTTGTTTCCGTAGCACCAAAGCAGCAGAGAGAAGCTCCATGAACTGGCGTAGAGGCTGAGAGAGACGATGTGAGCGAGTGTGCAGCAGTCTTCCAGTGCACCGAGCAAGAATTTGAGGGCATATGAGTAAAACTGAGTGAGAGGGCTTATTATTGCACCTTAATATGGATAACAGCAAACATGCAAATACATTTATTGAGCACAGAATAGATTTTTTGCTCAAACGAAATTATTTTTTTTGCTTGTGAATAATTTCTCTTCAAAACATATTTTTCTGTTCTCCAAATCTCCCATTGCTCGGTGAAGACTGGTGAGAAGAGCCGGGCAGATATGCTGTCAGGTGTGATTGTGGATGGAGAGCAGGTGTGTCAGATGTTGATTGGCAGTTCCTCAGAGGCCACACCCCACACACACACACACACACACAGGAGGAGAAACCAACAGGGTGAAACAAACAGAAACAGAGGAACATTAGGACCATCGACACTATAAATTATATTTTTATCTTTTTTCCTTTCAGTATTTTACTACCTCCAGTTTTTTGGATGTTTTTTTTTTTTGACTTTTTATTATTTGATTGTTTTCTTCTGAATATTTTATGTAAAGTTAAATGAGTCTGTGTATGAAATGTGTTTTATAAACGCAGCTGTTTTGTCTTAATGGTGGATCTGAGTGAAGGTTTATGAAGATCATTGATGAGGAAGCTTCTGAAGGTTCATCCTGACTCTGTTTCTTCCTCCAGGGTGGAACATGGTGGAGAGCAGAGGCTGAAACCTGGTCTGAGGAAGTGTAAGTGTGTGTTCACTTTGATTCATGAAAACAAGGCAGCACATGTTAAAGTAGTTTAAATCAAAAGCTTGTGTATCTGCATTCAATTCTCAGTTTGAAAGAAGATCCAAAAAGATGAGTCACTCTGAAGTTTTGATCTAATTAACAGTCAGTCTGTTAATAAAGCAACAAATAAACCCATCAGCTGTGTTAGATGATAAACTGCTGCTGTACTGTGTCTTGTTCTCTCCATCAGATGCCTGTGAACTCACACTGGACACAAACACAGTACACAAAAACCTCAAACTGTCTGACAACAAAAGGAAGGTGACAATAGTGAGTGAGTATCAGCCATATCCTGATCATCCAGAGAGGTTTAACAGCTGGCCTCAGCTGCTGTGTAGAAATGGTCTGACTGGTCGCTGTTACTGGGAGGTCAAGTGGAGAGGAGGAGTTTTTATATCAGTGAGTTACAGAGGAATCAGAAGGACAGGAGACAGTGCTGACTGCAGGTTTGGAGGAAATAATCAGTCCTGGAATCTGAGGTGCTCTGATGATGATGGTTACTCTGTCTGGCACAATAACAGAAGAACAGTCCTCTCCTCCTCCTCCTCCTCCTCCTCCTCCTCCTCCTCCTCCTCCTCTCTAACAGAGTAGCAGTGTATGTGGACTGTCCTGCTGGCACTCTGTCCTTCTACAGAGTCTCCTCTGACACACTGATCCACCTCCACACCTTCAACACCACATTCACTGAACCTCTTTATCCTGGCTTTGGTTTCTGGTCGTCTAACAGGTCTGGTTCTTCAGTGTCTGTGTTCACTGTAGGAGAGAGAGTCAGTCCTGTGTAGAGAAACACTCACACTGCTGACAAACACACCATCTTTCTGTAAGTCATACTAACTCAGAATCATAAGAGCACATCTTCTCTTTTTCGTTAAATGCGCTGCATGTCTGTGATTTGAAATACCTCGAAACACCTTTTAAATGTTTTCATTCAGATTTGTGGGGTAAAGGTATAAAGATGTTAGTTTTAGGTTTTCTTTACTTTTCTTTCACACAAATAAGTACAGTATCTATTATCAATAAAATCAGGTCCTGATCCACGCACACTTAAGAATGTAAAAATATGAATGTTTTTTTCAGACAAATGTACCAATCATTTTACTTTGTAGAAATATGATTCCACAGTTTTTGTAAATAGGATGAGTTATTATTATTATTAATGTTGTTGATCATTAAAGGTTGAAATGTTTTTTTATTTGAGTTATTTCCAGTACATTTCTAGTAAATGTCTGTATGTGAATGGATGGATGGGAGTGTCAGTGTTCAGGGATATAAGAACCATGTTGATGCGACATTCTGAGTCTTTATACTCTCAACAAACGGACTGATAGTAGGGAACATAAAACTAATAACATAAAAGATAGAATTATATGTATTTAGTCACTCCAGCTGTTTTAAATCTCCATTTGGGTTGAATAAGTTCAGAGTTGTTAGTACCACACTTCCCATCATGCTTTGGGTGATGCAAACAGGAGACAGACCAGACTGAGTCCACATTAAAAGATCCCCTCCAGACATTTTCTAAAACACATAAAAATAAATCTGCTTTGAATATTTTCTGTCTGATAGAGTTTTTCCACATTGTTCTCCTTTATTGAAAAATCTGTGAATATGCAAATGTGTTGGACAAAAGATGTCTCCTACGTCCATTCTCATGTGAGCTGGAGGCTTCAGGTTTCCACATCACCTGCTGAGCCCCGGGAGTGTAGGAGGGTCCTCGCAGCTGATCTTTTCTGTTGTAGATGTTGGTGGAGTTCAGATTGCTATATTGGTCTGTGTGAGTGGGTTTCTTGTACACTGTGGTCTTTATGCTTCTGTCAGCCTTCAAATGAACATGAAGTATCTAGAAACAGCAGCTCATCATCCTCTTCCTGAGCTCTCGTGAACCTGATGAAGATTAAAGCGGTCAGTACTGGAGCAGTGTCGTTTGGTGACGTCACTGCAGCCTGTATCTGAGCAGTTCATTTTATTGCTGTCCTCCCTCTGCTTCCGCTCTCCTGTGAGTCACATGACGCCTCGTGCTGCCTTCCCGTCTCTGATTAATGTCCGAAAAACAAACTCTGACACAAAAACGAACCGATTGCAACAAACAAGCTTCATTCAGGCAAACAGGGGAAACTGTTTGAAAAGAAATTAAAAAAGACAAAAAGTCTCCACAAAAAACAAAACAAAATATGAATAATTAAATAGCACATAGAATAAAATAAAGAAGAATAGTGATGAAATATTAGAAGAAAGAATATATGTAATAATTCCCAAAATCTACAAGCTCTACTTTTTTCAGTTTCTATACTTTATTTTCTCACATACCTGTTAGTTGTTATGTTTCTTAAATTTTTCTTGCATGTGTTGTCAGTTTGTATTGTATCAGGTGTCTAAATTAATTTCTCTTTTTCAAACATTAAGCTTTAATATTTTAAAACCCTGTGTGCGCGTCAGGGACCCCTAAGTGGTCACGAGAGATGACTCATTACAAACGCTTGATTGCAGTTGTTGCTGCTAAGGGTGGCCCAACCAGTTATTAGGTTTAGGGGCAATCACTATTTCACACAGGGCCATGTAGGTTTGGATTTTGTTTTCCCTTAATAATAGCAACCTTCATTTAAAAACTGCATTTTGTGTTTACTTGTGTTATCTTTGACTAATATTTAAATTTGTTTGATGATCTGAAACATGTGACAAGTGTGACAAACATGCAAAAAAAGAAAATCAGGAAGGGGGCAAGCACTTTTTCACACCACTGTATTTGTTGACCAACAATCGCTGACTGAACACAGCATCTCTAAAGTCCTGAACTCATAGTGGGGTTGTTGGTTTGAGCTCTGTCCTAACTCTGTCAGCTACACCAGCTGACTGCAGGCTGGACTGCTGACTAGCTGGTTTTCTAACAAGATACAACATGTAAACCAGACAGCTGTGGAGTTGGAAAGGTTTTGTTAAATGTCGACCATCCAAAAATCTGCAAAGATGTAAACACAAAGGGAGTTAATGATGCTCATCTGAAGCTCTGCAGTAGTTCAGGTTCAGATTAAAAGAGAATCCACATCAGTTTAAATAGAGTCAGACCGAGACGATAAGACTAAAAGATACTGAGCTCCACATTTCTACTGGATGTTGTTGCTGAATGTCATACTGAACAGTGAATGAGTTTAGGCTTCACTGCTGACCAGCTGACCAGCCGTCACAAAAAATATTTAGATTCTTCATCAAACTGGTTTTTACTGCTCAGCTGTTTATGAGGGTTTCTATTATTTTGTCCACACTCACATGTTGTAGCTTCCTGGTTTGGAGGAAATGTGCACACTCTTCTTATCTCTGCCTCCTCTGAGCATCTATACTGGGGTACCTTTGTTATGTTTTTCCTGTAATAAAATAGTTGAGTTAAGTATTCTTGTTTTACTCTCAGCTGATTAAAGATAGGGTGGCTGCTTTTATATTTTTATAAGTTTCTAAACAAGAAAGATCAGATTAGGAAATTGAACCAGGATGTAAAATGTGATTTGTTTTGTAATGTAAGACTTTATAACTCACTTAATTTTAGAACATTTTTGAGACTGCAGAAATAATTGAAAATTAATAAGTGTTTGTTTTGAGACTGTATTTATGCTCCCCGCAGTGTGAACTTCTCTTAACCTAAGTTACCACTTAACCTTTCATTTAGCGCCACCATCAGGACATATTTTCTACACATAACAGGCAGGTTGTCTGTAAATGTCCTGGTCTCCTTTCTGCTCTTCAGAGGATGAACCCTCAAAGGCCCTGACACACTGGGCCAACAGTCGGGCCGTCATTGGGGGTCTGTAGCCCTACTTTTTGAGGTGTGTTCTGCACCGTTGGCCCTCGTCTTACCTCTCGCGCAGGCTCAGAACGTACGTACTAGTTGGCTGTTGGCTGTAGTCGGTGCGGTGTGTTCTAGTGTCACTTTTTGGCGCCACCCTCTGGACAAACTTTGCATGTTTAGATTCACTGATTGTGAAACTGTAAGAACAGATAAATCATGGGGATGTGTGTTCATGTTGCGGCTGTAATGAACACAGCAGCCTGTAGGGGGCACTGGCAGCACTTTACTCTGTTAGGTTAACACACATTCAGCAGATGCCATCTCAGCTTTTCAATGGAATTTATGTGATTTGGTGTGTTCAAACTAAATCACATATTTAAAGATATTCAATTGTAAATAAATGATTATATTTATTTTAATAAAAAATATTAATAGTTCAGACACCTAGCATTACTTTCTTAAAAAGCTGAAAGAACACATTTTGTTTGTTTTCCCCCTTTAATTCCCTTGAAGATTATCTGAAAGCAGAGTGCTGTATCTGCCTCTGTCGGGCAGCACTGTACCCTGACTACTCCAGGTGTGTGTTGCACTTTGGTCTGTTTCAAACATTCAAATTATTCTAGACAGACTGAACATTTGAATCTACACAGCGATCACTGAACAACAGATGTATTCAGAGTAAATGCTTAGCATTACACGTTTCTTACTCCTACCCTAACTACCAAAATCATATCTCCTGCTGGAGATAAGTGCATGGACCCATTTTTCAGAGTCAGACTGGGACAGGAAGCTCCTAAGTTTGGAAATGTTTTTTAAATGGTAGAAAGCTGTCTTCGTAATAGTGGTGATGTGATGCTGGAAGTTAAGTTTGGCATCTGTAATAAAGCCCAGGTTTCTGACATGCTCACTGTGCTTTAGAGAAAATGATGATAAGATGGATACAGACTCCTGCCTTTGTAATTTTGGGCCTTCTATCTGAATTAAAAATTTTTCTTTGCTAAGTTGTAGAAGGTTTTCAGACATCCAGTGGCTGGTCATCAATACATCTGACAAGCTCATTTACAGCACTGAGGTTGTCTAAGGACAGTGAGACATACAGCTGTGTATCATCAGCATAGGAATAGTAGGATACGTTGTGATTCTGTATAATGGTACCAAGAGGGAGCATGTACAGATTGAATAGCAGTGGACCCAGAACTGACCATTGTGGAACCCCACAGAAAATGTTGCCTTCTTCAGATGTGAAGTTGCCAAGAGATACTGAGAACGTCTTTTAAATATGTTGAGAGCCACTGGAGAACAGGTCCAGATAAGCCAATAAAGTCTATTTGGTAGCCTGTCGTGATCAACAGTGTCGAAAGCAGCACTCAGGTCTAATAATAAAAGAATGGAAAGTTTGTTTGCATCGCTGCTGATTTTAAGATCTTTGGTTATTTTGCAAGAGCCTAACACCTGACTGGTACGAATCATACAGGTTGTGGAGGGTTAGGTATCTTTGCAGTTGTTTGTAGACAACCTTTTCAAGGATTTTACTAATAACAGGAAGGTTGGAGCTTGGTCTATAGGACGGTGTAGTCCCTCATTCGTCCAGGAGTGTTCTATCATAGAAAAGGTTTCAGTCGTAGTCATCTGGACACTATTTTCAGAATCAAGACGTTTCGGCTCCCATCCGGAAGTCATTCTCAATTGTGAAAAAATGGGACAGGAATTAGAAATTTAAGCTATTCTGTGTTACATAAGCCCTCAGTTCTGTTTTCGTTCATTCGGTCTCTCTGTCCCTCTTCTCCAGCCACAGTCCTCAGTCCTAAGGCCACTTTATGCCATTTTCCATCCATCCACCATGTGCCCTCGGACTTTCCCTCCTTTCCCCATCACCTGACTGCCCCGCCCATCTACACACCTGTTCCTGCGTCATCATTAGTCACTCTACATTTACCGGTCCACTTCTATTGTTCCCTTGCCACTTCATTAAAGTTGGACTGTGTCTCATGCCTTTTGCTTTCTAGCCTCTGGATTCTGTTAGTTGGTATCTGAGACCTAAACCTGTTACCTGCGTGTTTTGTACCTCTGCATGATCTTTTTTGATCTTTCCTACCCTCTGGATGTGTTCGCCTGATTAGACTGCCTTCCTGGTTTCGACCATTGCCAGTCTCATTACTCTGTAAGCCTATGTACCTCCATTTCTCAATGAAACCACTGAACTGACGCTGTCTGCCTCAACTGTCTGCATTTGGGTCCTATTGCTCGCCGGCTGATTTCACCCCAGTGTCAACGTCAAACATTGTTTTCAGTTGTCCAAACAAGTCTTCACTCTTTAATGGAGTTGTTCTATAAAAACAGACATATACTGACTGGTTTCATGTTTCTAGACTTAAAAACACAGCGCCTTCACAAAGTTTCAGCCCCCTGATTTTTCCACATTTTTTTCCTGTGACACCTTCAAATATAATATTATGGAATAACTTTTCTCTCCCTTTACTAACACAGTAAATTCAACACATTCATGACCAAAAACATGTTTGAATTAAAATGAAATTTCCTTGTTGAGCTGCAGTGGAGGTACAGAAACACAAAGAGGGAACTTTGTTCTAAAACAGACTGTAACTTTGTAGATCAACACTTGATTTGTGTAACTCAGACTGCTGAAGCCTCATATCACCTTCATCAAGTCATTTTTACACAGAATGAGGACTGTGGATTTTGCCCTCCATTTCTTACAGTGTAGTCGTGTTAGGAAGGCATCACTTCACAGTCAGTGTGGACAGGAGGAGTGATTACAGCCACCAACCACTCTGTCAGAATCAGAATCAGAAATCAGAAATACTTTATTGATCCCCGAAGGGAAACTCTTTGTTACAGAAGCTCGTCTTTACGTCAGTGCACACAGGAGAAGTACTAGCAAAAAATATTTAATACAATACACTATAAAAACTATAAAACAGGTCAGAAAATAAATTAAGTACCAAATGGGTATAAGTATAAAATAAAATAAGTGTGAGGTACCAAGTGGGTTTACCGGTTGATGATGATAATACAGTATAAATGCAATGTAATAATATAAGTAATAAGTAGTATTGCAACAGCAGTAATGGAGGTATGAATAATAAATAGTAAATAGGAAAAAAACCAAAAACTAAGTATTGCACATGAGTATTACGATGATGATGTTAATGATCAATGTCCAGTTTAGTGAATTAGGGTCATACAGACTGACACTTAGAGGGAGGAGTTGACTTCCTGTGGTGCTCTGTGGTGCTTTTTGGGGGGATGAGCATGCAACAGCATACAGGACAGCACTGGCCACCACAGACTCATAAAACATCCTCAGCATCGTCCGGCAGATGTTGAAGGACCTCAGCCTCCTCAGGAAACAGAGGCGGCTCTGGCCCTTCCTGTAAACAGCTTGAGTGTTCTTAGCCCAGTCCAGTTTATTAAGTGTACTCCCAGGTACTTGTAGTCCTCTACAATGTCCACACTGACCCCCTGGATGGAAACCGGGGTCACTGGTGCCTTGGCCCTTCGTAGGTCTAATACCAGCTCCTTAGACTTTGTCGCATTGAGCTGCAGATGGTTCTGCTCACACCATGAGACAAAGTTCCCCACCACAGCCCTGTACTCAGACTCATCACCACCGCTGATACATCCCACCACAGCAGAGTCATCAGAAAACTTCTGAAGGTGGCAGGACTCTGTGTGGTAGCTGAAGTCTGTGGTGTAGATGGTGAAGAGGAAGGGAGAGAGGACGGTCCCCTGAGGGGCCCCAGTGTTGCTGACCACGCTGTCTGACACACAGTGCTGCAGGCGCACATGCTGTGGTCTGCCAGTCAGGTAGTCTACAATCCAGGACACGAGGGGGGCCTGCACCTGCATCGCTGCCAGCTTCTCACCCAGCAGGGCTGGCTGGATGATGTTGAAAGCACTGGAGAAGTCAAAAAACATGACCCTCACCGTGCTCGCCGGCCTGTCCAGGTGGGTGTTGATGCGGTTAAGCAGGAAGATGATGGCGTCCTCAACTCCCAACCGGGGCTGGCAGGCGAACTGAAGGGGGTCCAGGAGGGGTCTGACCATGGGCCGCAGCTGTTCCAGCACCAGTCTCTCAAGGGTCTTCATTATGTGGGAGGTCAGTGCCACCGGTCTGTAGTCCTTGGAGCCACTGGGACGTGGCGTCTTCGGCACAGGAACGAGGCAAGATGTCTTCCACAGAATGGGGACCCTCTGGAGACTCAGGCTCAGGTCGAAGACATGTTGAAGGACTCCACATAGCTGGGGGGCACAGGCTTTTAGCAACCCGGGGCTAACGCCATCGGGGCCTGCAGCCTTGTTTGAGTGGAGTTTCATCAGCTGTCCTCTCACCTGGTCAGCAGTCAGGCACACAGCAGAGGTTACAGGTGGAGGAGGGGGGAGTCATTAGTGTGAAGAGTGCTGTTAGCCTGATGGGGAGGGGGGAGCAGTGGACTCAGAGGAGCTTGAGGGCCGACAGCAGCTGAGTTAGAGGGGGGATGAGCAGGTTTGTTGGCCCTGTCCACGCTGCCTTCAACTCCTCTGCTGCCAGTCGGTCTGAAGCCAGTGATGGTCTTCATGCCGCTCCAGACCTCCCTCATGTTGTTCTGCTGGAGTTTCCGCTCCAGGTTCCTCCTGTACTTCTCCTTGGCCTCCCTGATTTTCACCTTCAGGTCGGCCTGGATAGCCCAGGATGTCCTTGATGTCCTTTGTTACCCACGGTTTGTTATTTGGATAACAATGAACCATCTTAGTTGGGACATTGCAGTCCACACAGAAGTTAATGTAACCAGTGAAGCACTCAGTGAGCCCATCAATGTCCTGTCCATGAGGGGGGATGTAAACAGCCACAACAATGGCATGTGAGAATTCACGTGGCAGATAATATGGCCGGAGTCCCACAGCTAACAGTTCAATGTCCGGGCTACAGATACTCTGCTTGATAGTGATGTGACCAGGGTTACACCATCTGTTGTTAACTAGAACAGCAAGCCCGCCGCCTTTCCGCTTACCGCTCCCGGTGTGATCCCTGTCGGCCCGAACAGTCTGGAAGCCCTTGATGGAGACGTTATGGTCCGGGATATCCTGGTGTAGCCATGTCTCAGAGAAGCACATCAAACTACACTCACAGAACTCCGTCTGACACCGGGCTAACGCCGTTAGCTCGTCCATTTTATTTACCAGTGATCTCACGTTGCCCATGACGAGAGAAGGCAGACAGCCTAAATCTCTTGTTCTTAAGTCTCTTTTGTCTGCACCCCTCTCTCTTCCCTCGCCACTTCGTTCCACCTCTGCATACTCGGTGTGTCCTCCTCCAGATCTCAGTGGGGACATCGGTTGTCCTGGGCGCCATGCTGCCCGGCTTCAGCACGATCAGCTGTTCCCTGGTATAAACAATGCGGCCAAACAGCTGATCTGCAGCGTTGCCCTGACTGAGTAGCAGGAGAAGAAGTTCCATGGCGAAAAAAAGTACAAAAACACTTTCTACTCTCATTTTCACAAAGAGCGTAGTTTAAATTACACTTACACACAAGTTACTCAAGTTTGGAAGAAAAGGAAGAAAAGGAAAGCTAAAAGTTGGAAAAAGTAAGACGACGAGACAGAGCTACGGCAACAGGCAGCATGTGGGCTGGCGCATGCGCACTAACTACATACAGACTTTTGTATTAAGATATTAAGACTTGAAAAATGTGAACTGATCCTTTAAATTCAGCCACCAAACATTGATGGTGTTGTTATTGAATTAATACAGAGCAAATATTTGAAAGAGACAGTTTGACTGTAAATGTGTGTCAGATATGTACAGGTTAGTTTCAGTCGACCTCTCTGTCTCTTTGTTGATGCAGTTTGTGTTTGTCACATGTTGTCATGAGTTTACAGACTGTTCTCCCTCCACATTCAATAATAAACCTGTTTTTCTTTTTCCTTCTTGTTTTTGGGGCTTCAGAGTTCCTGCAGTTTGGACTTTGTGGAGCTCTGTCAGCGTCTCCAGCTGCTGTGAAAACTCTCCCATCAGAGCGCTGACTGCCAGAGCTTCTGCAACACTGCCGCCTGCTGCTGACTGGCAGCTCTGCAGCTCACACTGGGTTTCTGCTCTCACGTCACACTGACGTTTCTGGATTTGGATTTGAAAGTATGAGGGTGTGACGGCTGTCGGTCAGATGAACACAGACACCAGCAGCGTCTGTCAGCGTCTGCAGACGAAGATAGAAAGTCTCTTTGACCTCATGTGGACGTGACTTTAAAAGGTGAGAGCCCTGACAGGTAACATGACACACCTCTGATGAAGAAACTCTGCTGTCAGTCGTTATATTTTGGGGCTACATAATATATATATTATATATTATCTGTCTATACTAGATGAGAGCAGTGAGTCATTTTTTCAACACTGTTATTGACTGTTTCTAGATCTGAATATTCATGAATTCATTCACTAATTATTCTATAATATGTGACTTTTTGGCCAAAATGAGCTTTTTCATGTTGAGTTTATTCAGATTTAATCAGCAGCAGGTAACAAGTTAGATTTTAATTTCAGCTGACGTCACTGCTGAGATGTGAGGGAGAGGCAGAACTGGTCTGACAGCCTGAATCCTTTTAGTGTAAGTGAGGGTTCAAAGCTCCATCTTCAGAGTGTTGGTCTGGACACAAAACTGATCCGTCTTCTTTATTAATGGCTTGGGTTTTACAGTTGGTGACGAGGTTAGGCGTGTGTGTGTGTGTGTGTGTGTGTGTGTGTGCCCTAAAAGTGACATTTACCTAAATAATATGAACAACTTCACTTCATATAAATACCTAAATTATCAACACTCGATTAACAACAACGTCAGACTGAACATGAGTCATTTGATACGTTTAGCCACCATAAAACCGTGGACAATAGTAAAACTCAAATAACAATGTAATACATTAAGTTAAATAGCATGATAATTAGCATATAAGCAGAGCGTGGTACTCCAGTGTCGTCGCGAGCGTGGGTTAGGGCATACATGGACATAAAAACAAAAAAGAACAAACAAGAAACTACTTACAGCATGTCGAGAACACACATCAACTCAGCCTCAGTTTTTTCTCTGTTACCTATTTGAGGTATTAATTCAGACAGCCAATAAGTGTCGCTCTGGACTTGAGCTAAATATCCATATAACTGTGGGAATCAGGAAATACAGTTATTATACAACTAATATAACAACTACTACAGAACAATCCATTCTGAACTTCCCATTCTCATAGTCCATTACAGTCCAAGTCTTTGTAACACTGGCTGACACTTGATCGGCTGTTTAATCTCTGACTGAGCAAAACTACACACACAGCAGGGAATCAAAGAACACCTGCTGTTTGTTTCTTTACCTGGAGACACATTTAACAGCGGCACTGCAAAATGTCCTTTTAGGAGGCATTTGTCTAACTTTACTCTGAGTCTGTTCATCAAAAGAAGTTGCAAGATTTATTGCCGTACAAACCAGCTGACTCACGATAGTGTTTATGCCAGTGGTGATAGTGAACATAGTAAACATTATATGTGCTCAGCATCAGCATGCTAACATGCTGATGCTGAGCACATATAATGTTTAGCTCATTTAGCTCATAGCACCACTATGTGAGCACTGCCTCAGAGACAGGAAACAGGAAGCCATTTGTTCACCGCAGAGCTGACTCGTGTTGTCATCTGCTCTGATACATCTGTGTTACAGTTTTCCTTCAGGTTGAAAACACTGCCTGATTTTAACAGGAAGCCACGATGACGCCAGAGGACCTTTTGAACACTCTGGAGACTTTAAAGAAGGAGGAATTCACAAAGTTCAAATGGTATCTGCAGCAGCCGGACATCCTGGAAGGCTACCAACCCATCAAAGTGTCTGAGCTGGAGGAGGCAGACAGGTTGAAAACAGTGAATCTGATGTTGAACACCTATAAACTTCATGGAGCTCTGAAGGTGACCAAGAAGGTTTTAGAGAAGATACCCAGGAACGATCTGGTGCAGAGTCTGTCAGACACCAGCTCAGGACCAGAAGGTCAGTCACAGTTTTTTTTGTGCAACTTTTTTATTTGTATTTTCAGGCAAAAAGAGTGGGTTGACACGGGCGACACAATACTTGTAAAGGAACAGGGTCTCTCAGTACAGAAGCTCTTTGCATTCACCAAAGAAAGAGACATGATGGCGCTACCTGATTTCATTCTCCTTTATTTACTCCTTGGTTTGAGACACTGGGAGATATTAATGTCACTGAGTAATGTGGATGGTTATATTATTAGTGTGGTATTTTATGCCTTCAGTAAATAAACGAGATGAGTGAGGTTGATATGTTGATGGATGTGAAACAAAGCAGTCGTTTCCTGCATGTCATTGTTGGAGAGTTTATGTATTAGACACTAAGAGTATATACTGTATACACAGTATATAATAATTTTGGGATTTACAAGGGTTAAAGGGACATCAAATTGTGTAGGTGCAATCAATTAATTATGGATAGAATAATCAAAGATAATCACAAAAAATAACTTCAGTTAATCACCACTCTCCTTAAAGAGAAATGATAGCCAATCAATTGATTGAATCTCACATAATACACTAAAAGGTAATAAAAGCAAAAACACACAATATAAAGTCCAACTCTAAATGCACTAAACTACAGAACAAAGGGTGAGAGAGAGAGAGAGAGAGAGAGAGAGAGAGAGAGAGAGAGATCCAAAATGGCGGGTAAGGCCATATGCCGTTAAACAAAAGGAACTAACTCAAAATGGCGGCTGAACCGTGCTGAAAGACCTTTGACCTGCTCGAAGGTCCTCTGTTCCTTCAGGAGAAGCTAAAGTTTTTCATACAGTTTATTTCATTGACAGTTGTAGTCCAGTCATCCCTTGTTAAAGGTTTGCTTGCAGCCATTTCCATGTGATGGTTTCCTTGTTAGCAGCCAAAAGTTCATTAAAGAGAGATTCATCCTGTTCCAGCTTCAGGTGCAGGAACCTCGTTTAGAGTCACATTTCTTCCACATCTATATGTATACAGGCTGACGGTGAGGAGTATTTGCACGTCTGTAAGTTTAATCATAACTGTTCATCCTTTTTGTTTAATGTTGTTGCTGTTTATGAAAATGATGTTTCAGTAATTTATCAATGAGAACTGAAATGTTTTTATGCTACAGATATATTCATTTGTCATTACAGTTTATCGCATCCTTTATTGTTTAGTAGTTTGCATTATTTAATTTATTTCCCTGTCTGTAGAACCACAGTGCAGAATAATTGTACCTACAAATAAAGATTCATTAGTGGAGTTAAACAGCGATCACACTCCAACTAATCAGCTGTACAATCCTAATCCATCCATCAATTTTCATCTGGGTCCAGGTCATGTTAAATTTCATTCTCTGTGATATTATAACGGTCTTAATTTGTTTTGATGAACACTGCAGAAACTGAGCGTATATAGAATCAGAGGCAGCCAAAAGTGTGTTCAGGCTGAATGGGAGGCAAATCTTCGAGGTGGTGCGATTGCAGATAAAAGTCCATACAAAGACGAGACGGGCTCGCCTCGACACACTAACTGCCAACTCTGATAGGCCACTCTGAATGCTCAGTCCTAACTTCTGATGGACAATACACACATGTACTTTACTTGCTAAGACATTGCACTTACATGTGAGTGATGCAACCAGACTTAGACTTTAATACTAAGTAGCTGTTACTGAAATATTTGTGAGGAATTTGCAACTCAATTAAAAAGATTGAGAACAAAATTGTTATATTTTTGAGAAATAAGTCCATTATTATACAATAATATAATGTCATAATGTCCTGTAATAATAATGTAATAATTAGATTAAAATATCTTATCACGATTAATCGCATGATTGTCCATAGTTAATCGCAAAACAGATGGGCACATTGACCTGTTAAATTTGACATTACTTATTAACACGACCAAGTAAGCATCTCACACAATGTAGTGTGTCCAACCTTATGCTACAGTATAAGGGTTCACTAAAACAGACCCATACATACAATTTAGAATTGTAAAGAAAACCGTTGTCCACACCATCTGTCTTTCTCTTTATCCCACTCTTACTGGCATGGCCCTCTATAGTAACTCTCTCACACTCAGCCATTACCACCCTCATATGTCCCTGTCTGATGTCTCCTGATGCTCAGCATGCTCGACCTCACTCTCTGGTCTGGAGCCTCGTGGCTGCGTCTCATCTTAAATTGAATTATTACAATCAGAATTAAGAACATTGTCTACAGCATTCAAACTTGCAGTGACTTGACTCAGTGCTTCTTGGTGAAGCCCAGAAATTAGACTGGAGTTTGCTATATCTAGTTTTTTATGTAAGAGTATGTACTAGATGCTGCTGTGCCACATTCAATCAATTTCAGCAGACATCCCAGTATGATTTAATGCAAAAAAGTGAAGGTATCAAAAAGGAATTACTACTTTGCACTTAAATATTTAACAATTATTTTATTCCAACATATAATACAGCAGTAAGTAACGCCTTGACAGACACATCAGGACATCCACTTCACATTAAATTAATTATGTAGGAAATGGTTGCTTGACATTTCTATCATAAAGCTTCACCTGCTGGCCTGCTGGTAGTCTGACTCTGCAGAGTTAGCTCCTTAGCTGCCTCCCTCAGCAGACTGCCTATATGTTAGCCAGCTAGCTAGCTAAGATTGGTTCATGTGACAGCTTAATATAAGGCGATATTGTGTGACGTGATGCAAACGTGACAAGCTGCACATTGTTCGGAAGCATATGTGGAGATTTTTATTCACAGGGCATCCCTTTGGTTATACCATTCGTCATTGTCACAATTTCAAAAGACTCACCGGAGCTGCCACAGCCATCACACAACGGCAATAATACTGAGTTTGGATGCTACAGTGTCACATGACAGGAGACATAGGGCCGCCCCATTTCTGTGTCCTGCAGAGGCACGACTATCAAAGTAATAAACGTTTGTCTGATATGGCAATTTAATTTAGTCTAACTTTAGAAATTATGGACTACTCGAATTTATGCAGCCACAACAGCATAAATTAAAAAAAACAAATTCCTCCAGAGAGGCAGCTCAGCCAAAGAGGGCAAATGGGCTGTTGCTCGGGCAACTTGAGCCCACACTTGTGCACGTCCTTGAGACACATTGTACAACAGGTACATTGGTCGGCTAAATTTGCCATTACTTTGTCGTAGTGTTTGTAGTATTGTCGTAAGAGGTGCTGTATGGAGGTATGTGGACCCAAAAGCAGATGACGAGGAAGCACTCTCAGGGTGAAGTAGCTGGAATGACTACCATGTTTATTGTGGGGTGGAATGCAGGCAAGTACAGGCAGAGGTGAAAGCAGGGGAGTGAGTCCAAGGTGGAAAACACAGTTCACAAGGGAGCAGGCAAAATCCAAAAATCCAAACAAGGTCCACGGGAGAACAAAGAATCAAACACAAACTTACAGTCCATGCTCGGCAGGAACAACACCATGTGTACAACAATGATCCAACACTGAACAAAGAAAAGACCCAGACTAAATACCCTAGTGGAGGTGAGACAACGAGACACAGGTGCAAACAATCAAGGGAGGACCAACAATCAAAACTGGAGGGAAAACAAAGACAGGAGAACTTGATGAGATTTAGTCAAAGCAGCATCAGAGTAAATGCAGGCCTTAAAGACTTAAAAAGCTTTAAATTCAGTTCCCTAAAAAGGCCCTACTAACTATTAAAAAGTCTTAAATTAATGGTCTTGAATATTTTTTTCTTGGCTGTGGTAGACAGTAACAGTAAAGTTCTACATTTATTTTGTATGTGATTGCGAGCTGTCGGGAGACGTTACACATCTATAAACTAAAGTTGGATTGTTGTGACAGTTGATTGAGTTGCAGGAAGCTGTTCAGTCATGTTTGTGGAGTTTCACTCAGCACCATCAGACCTGTAGCTAACACTGTTACTACTGCAGCTACAGCAGCAAGAATCTCATCAGAATTAATTACTTTTTAATTGGCTAATCCATCCATCAATTTTCATCTGGGTCCAGGTCATGTTAAATTTCATTCTCTGTGATATTATAACGGTCTTAATTTGTTTTGATGAACACTGCAGAAACTGAGTGTATATAGAATCAGAGGCAGCCAAATGTGTCTTCAGGCTGAATGGGAGGCAAATCTTCGAGGTGGTGCGATTGCAGATAAAAGTCCATACAAAGACGAGACGGGCTCACCTCGACACACTAACTGCCAACTCTGATAGGCCACTCTGAATGCTCAGTCCTAACTGCTGATGGACAATACACACATGTACTTGCTAAGACTTTGCACTTACATGATGCAACCAGACTTAGACTTTAATACTAAGTAGCCGTTACTGAAATTTTTGTGAGGACTTTGCAACTCAATAAAAAAGACAGGAAGTCAAAACACAGGACACACAAGAGAAGGAGAATACTACAAAATAAACCAGGAAGTGATAACACCTAAACTACCACAGGTATCACTTCAAGATCACTACCTGGATCCTACGCACTTCTAACACAAATCACAAAATGTAATTGTGTCCAACTTCACATGGGGAAAATAAAGGCTCACAAAAACATCCCCTTCTGCTATGTGGGATCAAAACAGCATAATACAAAATAAAAACAATAAATAAAGTAAGCAGGAAACAAACTTTTCTCCTCTGAGAAGTTCAGTTATGTTGGGATATGTCCCTACCAATATCCAGCAACTACTGAATTGTCCATGCAATAATTTCGATAAATTTTTTAAATATAACCACTGTCCGTAGGAAAAGCAACAGAAGACAAAGACACTTCATCTGCAACGTTAAAAGGAGTGAACCAAATCCAAACCAAACCAAACAGATACAGCAGAGATGTAAAATACCCTGCTAACTGTAGCAGCGCTACACTGAACTCCTCTTCCCTGGCCTCAACACCACAGACAAATACTGCCGAAACACAGGTCATGCCATGGAGCTGCTTAGACAGGACACATTGAGCCCCCAGTACATTGTGGTGCATACAGGCAACAATGACCCCCACACCCTACACCGGGGCACTGCTGAGGCCATGACCAAAGTGGCTGAGAGGGCCTCCAGGGAGTTCTCTGACAGCAGGGTGATTATTTATACCCTTCTCCCCAGGACAGTCACTCCTCCATATGTCATCCATGAGATCAACATGGAAATCTCAAGGAGCTGTGCAGCCCTCCCAAACATCCACCAAGCCCACCACACCAACATTGGATCACGGGATCTCTATGACAGGATACACCTGAACAAGCCTGGCATGAGAACATTTGTTAAAACATTGAAGGATGTTACCCTTGGTTGCAACCCCAACAGCCTCGCCCACACAGCTGCTGCTCCCAGGAACTACATGCCACCCAGATTCCAACAAGAAGTTGGAGGAACTCTACCTGCCACCCCCCTGCAGCGCCACTCCCTCCTGCAACACTCCCTCCTTATCCTATATCCCAACCTTGTGCCCCACCCAGCCACAGAAGACCCCTCCACCATCACCAACAGATGACCTACGCATCTAAGGAAAATTCCAAATAACGCCTGTCGAGCAGAACTGGGACATATCCCATTACTGTTAAACATACAAAAACGGACAATAGCATTTTAGACACATCTAAATTTAAGTCCAAAAGACACACTTCCATTCAAAGCACTAAAAACCTAAGAGCTGGACCCTGAAAACAGTCCCCTCAGTCAGCTGATGATGAAGCTAACCAACCAGGCTCCCATCAGCACTGATTCAAAACAACAGAATAAAACTAATTATGAATCAGTCAAAAGATCTATATTTAGAACATTGGAGACATGAAACAAAAACCCAAAGTAGACAAAATTGTTATTTTACTCTAAACAGAGAATATAAATTGTCTGAGTAGCTCCACTCTGTCAGAGATACGAAACAGAGACTGATCCTGACCAAATACAGGCTCAGTGAGCTACGAAAGAGACTGATCCTGACCAAATACAGGCTCAGTGACCACCAACTGACAGCAGAAACAGGAAGATACAGACAGACATGGCCGCCCAGAGAGGAGTGTGTATGTGGTCACTGCTCGACAGGTAGAGACAGAAATGCACCTCCTCCTCCACTGTGAGAAGTTCTCTTCAGTAAGAGATTTCCACTATGGGGAAACAGCCAAGAAAATGACAAATGTCCAAATGTTAACCCCAGAAGAGAAACTGGCAGTGTGAAGGGACAGCAGCTCCTCTGGCAGCTAAATATGTATTTGCCTACCACAGCCTGAGGGATTCACACTATAAGATCCCCCAAATTAGGGATTTGGATAGTATTCAGCAATTGTATTCAGTTGTATAAAATTGCAGTGTACTGTACTGTATAGCAATCAAAGAATGGACTGCATCAGAATAATATAGAACCTTCATATGTGGCACCTGTGTATTTAATATGTATATGTAATATATGTGAATCTTCTGTAAACTGCTTTGGCAACAACATGTTTTTTTTTTCATTCCAATGAAGCTATTTGAACTGAAATGAAATTGAATTGAAAGAATAATTTTAGAGCACAAACGTCCCATAAAAATGAATCAAATCAAAATATACTAGCGCAGATTGCAGCAATGTTGCAACGGAACAAAGCTGTTGCTCAAAGTGGAATGAGTGAAAGCGTGAAGCTAGCTTATGTTTACAGGCTGAGAGATGGACAAATTATGGACATTTTTTTATGTGGAGGGACAGAATTTTTAGAGAAGCTAAAAAAACCACTAACCATCACCACACTCTTCCACCCACTAGTCTCTCTCTCTCTCTCTCTCTTTTTCTTTGTCAGTTAAATTCAGTTCCATTTATTTCAATTCAATTGGGCTTTATTGGCATGGGAAACAGATGTTAACATCACCAAAGCAAGTGTGAAATAAAAATATATACATAAACGGAAGAAAGTGCTATAAAATATATATATATACATAAGTAAGGTAATAATACAAATTTTAAACTTGCAATTAAAAAATACAAATATAAATAAGTGAAAACAAAACACTGCAACATTTTTTAAAATGAATGTGTGTGTGTGTGTGTGTGTGTGTGTGTGTGTGTGTGTCAGGTCATTCACTGTCCCTCAGGTTGTGGCATGTTGTTGTTATATTGGGCAGCAGGATCTGCCCTGTCTCCTTCTTCTAGGAGTATGTGGTGTCAAACTATCTGTTCTGCAGAGACACTGTGATGGAGCATGTATGCGCAGCACAACTATTCCACTGTTTTGCTACTTGCATAAAGTGCTCGGCGCTCGCTTCAACAAAATGCCTCTCCTCTGTCTTCATAACAGTCAATGCATGCGACCGAAGTTCCCACTGCTGGTCAAAATAATGCGCTGTCACCTCGAGGTAACTGTGATTTCTGATTGAAGTCCAACAGTCTCCAGTGAGTGCAACTGTCGTAGTCTGTCCCAACTCCTCAGCTACTTTTCCTTTCTGGTCTTCATACAAGTTGTGTATCTTCAATACGGTAGTGGCTCTCGAAGGCACTTCATATGTGCAGTCGTTGGATGCGATCCGAATTATTTCACACAGACCCTTGTCATCCACAATGTTAATTGGCCTGCAAGCTGTAGCCAGCCATTGAGCTATTGCTGTTGAAAACTTGCTGTTTGTAGGTTTGTCCAGGGGTTTCCCTCGCACACTATCAAGTGTGGTCTGCTGCAAGCGAGATGTTTCAAGGGTTGGCAGGGCTGTCTGCATAAGCTGTGTGCTTGGCTATTTAAGACTAGATGTACTCAATTCACATCGACAGTAACTGTAATAACTTTGGTCTCATCGACTGACCCATCTGGTAGGGCTTTGTAGCTGAACTTGCCGTTCAAAATAATTTTCTTTATCCATTGCTGGCTAGTTGCCATCCGACTTCAGGGCAAAGGATCATCATAACAGAACCTGCGCCGTGATGTTTCTCCAGTCTCCTAACCCGTGTGGATCTTCTCCTCTGTGCTGCCACAAAGGTGCAATGTGTAAGAAGTGACAGTTCTGACGTTATGTTAAAGACGTCTATGTATTGTGTTGCAGAAATATCTACTGAAGTTAGCATGCTAACCAGTTAGCCCCAGATGACAGTGAGTCACCTTGTTTACACATTGTACCTTTAAAACGAATTTGCTTTAACGCATTATTATTGCATGACCTTTGTCAAAACTAGACCTTTGTCAAAACTAGTAATAACGTAATATTTCACAATCAAATTTGAAATAAAAATATATTTTGTAAATTTCAACAGACACAGAATGAACAGGATCCAACACAGGATGAGGATGTAACCTTACATCAGAACTGTCAGAGTAAGAAAAAAGACTGAACCACTCCAGAACCAGACAGCAGGAGGAAAGAGAACATACAGTAGAACAATGCAAATTCCATATTGAGATTTAAAATAATAGTAATGGTAATGGTTTTGGTAGTAATATTAATACAATAATAATAGTAATTATGATAGGATTAATAATGATATACTATAATGAGACTAATAATACTTGTAGTAGCAGGTGTTAAGCAGGAACAGAAGGTGCCTTGCAATCATAGATCCAGACTCTTCAGCTCTGCTGAAAGCGACAGAAGAGAGAGACAAGAAAGCACAAAACTATGGGAGAGAGAAGATGTGGAGTTAGTAACATGCATTAATAGGATAAGAATGCATACAGAGGAGAGGGAGAGGAGGAGAGAGGTGCATCATGGGAAGTCTCCCAGTAGTCTAGGTGTCTAGCAGCATAACTAAGGGATGGTTCAGGACTCACCCAAGCCAGCCCTAACTATAAGCTTTATCAATGATGAAAGTCTTAAGCCTACTCTTAAATGTGGAGATGGTGTCTGCCTCCCGAACCCAAACTGGGACCTGGTTCCACAGGAGAGGAGCTTGATAACTGAAGGCTCTGGCTCCCATTCTACTTTTGGAGACTCTAGGAACCACAGGTAACCCTGCATCCTGGGAGCGCAGTGTTCTAGTCGGGTAATAAGGTATTATGAGCTCTTTAAGATACAATGGTGCCTGACCATTAAGAGCTTTGTAGGTGAGGAGAAGGATTTTAAATTCTATTCTGGATATTACAGGGAGCCAGTGCAGAGAAGCTAATATTGGAGAAATATGATCTCTTTTCCAAGTTCTTGTCAGTACACGTGCCACAGCATTCTGGATCAACTGGAGAGTCTTAAGGGACTTATTCAGGCAGCCTGATAATACGGAATTGCAATAATCCAGGCTAGAAGTAACAAATGCATGGACAAATTTTTCTGCATCAGTTTCAGTGGTATGATGCACTCTAAATCCTGACTGAAAATCCTCAAATAAACTATTGTTATTTAGAAAGTCACACAACTGATTGGTGACTGCTTTCTCAAGGATCTTAGAGAGAAACGGAAGGTTAGATATAGGTCTATAGTTGGCTAAAACCCCTGGATCAAGAGTGGGCTTTTTAAGAAGAGGTTTAATTACAGCTACTTTAAAGGACTGTGGTACATGGCCTGTTAATAAAGACAGACTGATCATATCTAGTAGAGAAGTGCTAACTAAGGGTAAAACTTCTTTAAGCAGCCTAGTTGGAATGGAGTCTAAGAGACAGGTTGATGGCTTAAATGAAGAAATCGTTGAAGTTAGTTGAAGAAAGTCGATAGGAGAAAAATAGTTTAAATTTATTTCAGGCTTTACAGTTGTTCCTGTCTTTGATATTGACATTTAAACATAATTTAACAGATTCCCCAAAATGAGAGAGTAAAAAAAAAATTTGAAGTGCACACTTCTTTGCATGAGAGAGAGAGAGAGAGTGTACCTGGACAGAAGGAGAATAGTGAAACTGATGCTACAGGACTATCGTTTGTGACAGTTCAACCAGTAGGTGGCAGCAACACCAGGGCTGTGGTTGTACTGGGCAGCTCCCTGGCTTAAATGCATAAATGTTTAAATGCTGTAAAGCTGGGGTGTATAAATGAGAATGATGTGTTCAAACCTAAATGTTAGATGGTTAGGTTGCTGTAACACAAATACCAAAAAAAACATTTACTGATGCTCGTGAGAAAAGAGGCATCTGTAGACGTACAGGCTAATTCTATGGGGTTTTTCTATTTGTCACACAGATGTGATTGTTCCAGTACCAGAGCCACAACCCATCTCACATTACCAACACATGCTTCAATCAAACCTTCAGGACAAGTTCATGTGTACACAAGAAGGGTGGATGCAGAAGAAGGAGCGTCTGGATGATATCTACACAGAGCTGTACATCACAGCTGGGGGTGATGTACACATCAACACACAGCATGAGGTCAGGCAGATTGAGGCGGTGGTGAAGCCAACAGAAACAGAGAAACCAATTAAACCCAGTGACATGTTCAAACACCCCTCTGGAGAATACAGACCCATAAGAACAGTGCTGACCAATGGGATCGCAGGAATTGGAAAAACATTTCTTATGCACAAGTTTGTATTGGACTGGGCTGAAGAAAGAAACAACCAAGATGTGCATCTCGTATTCCCCTTCACCTTCCGCCAGCTGAATTTAAGGAAGGGAGAAAAGTTTTGTTTGGCAGAGCTCATTCATAAATGTATCAGGGAAACCAGAGACATCAAGGAAGAAGCTCTTAATCACATCTTTACAACTCTGCAGTCATCAGGAAACACAAACTATGACAAGAGCAAATTCAAACTTCTGTTTGTTTTGGATGGACTGGATGAGAGCCGACTTCAAATGGACTGCTCTACCAATAAAAACCAGGATGCAGACTTTGATGTGACAGAGTCCACCTCAGTGGATGTGCTGCTGACAAACCTCATCAAGAGAAATCTGCTTCCCTCTGCTCGCCTCTGGATAACCACACGACCTGCAGCAGCCAATCAGATCCATTCTGATTTTGTCGACATGGTGACAGAGGTCAGAGGGTTCACTGACCCACAGAAGGAGGAGTACTTCAGGAAGAGATTCACAGATGAGGAGCAGGCCAGCAGAATCATCTCCCACATCAAGACATCACGAAGCCTCCACATCATGTGCCACATCCCAGTCTTCTGCTGGATCACTGCTACAGTTCTGGAGGATGTGTTGAAGACCAGAGAGGGAGGAGAGCTGCCCAAGACCCTGACTGAGATGTATGCAGAATTCTTGAGGTTTCAGATAGATCAGACAAAAGAGAAGTATGACCAAAAAAGTGCATTCAGTACATTAAGTCATTAGCAAAACTAGCTTTCCACCAGCTGGAAAAGGGCAACCTGATCTTCTATGAGGAAGACCTAAAAGAGAGCGGCATTGATGTCAGTGGAGCCTCGGTGTACTCAGGAGTGTTCACAGAGGTCTTTAAAGAGGAGCGTGGGAGGAAGAATGATGAAGACAAGATGTTTAGCTTCGTCCATCTGAGTGTTCAGGAGTTTCTGGCTGCTTTGCATGTAGAGAGGGCACTCATTAAGAAAAACAAGAATGTGATGTCTGAGCCAGGCCAAACTTGTGGCGAACATGTGCGAATGGTTTTCAGAAAAACATCTATGACAGAGGTCCACAGGTTTGCTATTGACAAGGCCTTACAGAGTCCAAATGGGCACCTGGACTTGTTCCTCCGCTTCCTCCTGGGTCTTTCTCTGCAGACCAATCAGACTCTCCTACGAGGCCTGCTGAAAAACAAAAGAAGCTCAGAGACCAATCAGGAAACAGTCGAGTACATCAAGAAGAAGATCAGTGAGAATCTGTCTCCAGAGAGAAACATCAATCTGTTCCACTGTCTGAATGAACTGAATGATCGTTCTCTAGTGGAGGAGATCCAACACTACTTGAGTTCAGGAAGTCTCTCCACAGATAAACTGTCTCCTGCTCAGTGGTCAGCTCTGGTCTTCATCTTACTGTCATCAGAAAAAGATCTGGACGTGTTTGACCTGAAGAAATACTCTGCTTCAGAGGAGGCTCTTCTGAGGCTGCTGCCAGTGGTCAAAGCCTCCAACAAAGCTCTGTAAGTGGACAGATAACTGCAGATACTAACTGTGTCACATGTGTAGGATTGTTCTGAACTAATTAAAGTCTCAGTAAAGTGAGAAGATCTAGTCAACTGAATGGTTAGTTGATGAATTGAACATTCTTTCAAATTGTTTCTTCAGTATGACTGTACCTCTACAGGTGAAAGTAGGAAGATGTAGGAATGTAGGTGAGGAAATACAGTGTAGTGCATTTAAGGCTAAAATTAATTTCTGTAAATTATTGTGATCCCAGAAATAAGATTGTATTTTATATATTTTGATAAATTGCTGTTTGGTTCCAGTAATATTCACAATGAAAAATAGTTCTCATCTCCTGAGACCCTAATGCTTGATTGTTCGACTCATCAAGTCAGAGAGGGCAACCATAGAAATGTGTTTCTCACATTGTAGACAATAGAAACGGTGTCAGTGTTTGTCTTTATCACTAACTCTCCTTCAGGCTGGGTGGCTGTAATCTGTCAGAGAGAAGCTGTGAAGCTCTGTCCTCAGTTCTCAGCTCCCAGTCCTCTGGTCTGAGAGAGCTGGACCTGAGTAACAACGACCTGCAGGATTCAGGACTGAAACTACTCTCTGCTGGACTGGAGAGTCCACACTGTACACTGGAGACTCTCAGGTCAGATCACACTGTGATGCTTTTGTGTAACACTGTGTTGTACAAACATTAAATGCCTTATGGGTAGGGGTTCTCTACCTTTTTGGATGTGGGACTGGCAAGCTAGCAAAGAGTGGTCTCATGGGGTGGGTGGGGTGAGGTTTAGACTACACAGTCTCTACTTCAAAAGATCTCCTCCTTAGAATAACATTTTCTGTCTGATGTGGGTTTTCCACATTGTTGTTCCTCATTCAAAAATCCTGAAGGCTGTACTTCTCTGGCCTCAGCTCTGAGGTCCAACCCCTCCCATCTGAGAGAGCTGGACCTGAGCTACAACCATCCTGGAGACTCAGGAGTGAAGCTGCTGTCTGCTGGACTGGAGGATTCACGCTGGAGCCTGAACACTCTCAGGTATGAACAGACAACAAGAAAGCAAAGAGAGACAACAAGCTGAGGACTGTTCACAATCTGAACCAACAGCACTGCTGATAACAGTGAAGACAGTAAGCGTCGAGCAAAGTGCTCAAGGCCAGCGGTGAGCGCAGCACAAATCGCATCGTTTGAGAGGTCCTTAAAGCTAATCAGTGATCTTCTGCTCCACTATGAACCCTGAGATGTTTTCAGCTCTACAGGTTAAATTAACATATTTGTTTGATCAACACAACAAACGTTAAGTTAACCGCTCCTACAACCTCTACCACAGCTTCTTTGTCCACTGCAAATGACATCACCGGGAAAGTTATGTCAGTCACTGCTGATTGGTCAGAGCAAAATAACCTCCCTCCAAAACAGAAAACAGCTGACATGAACACGACGTCACACTGAACAATGAAGAGAAGTAAAATGAACATTCATGTTCTGATTATCAGGCTGAGGAGGTCTGAGACTTTAATCAACACTTGATACTTATGATTGTCTATTCTGTCCACACGACATCTATTTCCTGTCTGTCCGTCCTGAAGAGGGATCCCTCCCATGTTATGGCGTTATATTTGTGCCTCATTCCTGAGCGAGCAATGGGACATTTGGAGCACAGAAAAATATATTTTGCAAGACTACACCGTCTTATTTCAACCACATAAATTATATTTTGAAGACAACACTCTCTCTCTCAACCTCTGTGCTTGACACAGCCTTACAATGTGCAACAAAATCAACCAATTGGAGAAGGTAAACTCTCGTTGGCTGTTTCATCTCAAATTTGCAAATCCCACTATGGCAAAGGCATGACCCGCCCTACTGTTCCTCTGGTTGGCCATTCCAGGCCTCTGCTAAACGCTAACCTGCTAGCCTAGCTATGATGCTAACCGGCACTACGAAGTAGACAGGCCCAGGAGGAGAACGACTCACATCTTTGTTTCCGTAGCACCAAAGCAGCAGAGAGAAGCTCCATGAACTGGCGTAGAGGCTGAGAGAGACGATGTGAGCAAGTGAGCAGCAGTCTTCCAGTGCACCGAGCAAGAATTTGAGGGCATATGAGTAAAACTGAGTGAGAGGGCTTATTATTGCACCTTAATATGGATAACAGCAAACATGCAAATACATTTACTGAGCACAGAATAGATTTTTGTTTGCTCAAACGGAATAATTTTTTTGCTTGTGAATAATTTCTCTTCAAAATATATTTTTCTGTTCTCCAAATCTCCCATTGCTCGGTGAAGACTGGTGAGAAGAGCCGGGCAGATATGCTGTCAGGTGTGATTGTGGATGGAGAGCAGGTGTGTCAGTTGTTGATTGGCAGTTCCTCAGAGGCCACGCCCCACACACACACACACACACACACAGGAGGAGAACCAACAGGGGTGAAACAGACAGAAACATTAGGACCATCGACACTATAAATTATATTTTTATCTTTTTTCCTTTCAGTATTTTACTACCTCCAGTTTTTTTGGATGTTTCCTTTTTCTGACCTTTTTATTATTTGATTGTTTTCTTCTGAATATTTTATGTAAAGTTAATTGAGTCTGTGTATGAAATGTGTTTTATAAACGCAGCTGTTTTGTCTTAATGGTGGATCTGAGTGAAGGTTTATGAAGATCATTGATGAGGAAGCTTCTGAAGGTTCATCCTGACTCTGTTTCTTCCTCCAGGTTGGAACATGGTGGAGAGCAGAGGCTGAAACCTGGTCTGAGGAAGTGTAAGTGTGTGTTCACTTTGATTCATGAAAACAAGGCAGCACATGTTAAAGTAGTTTAAATCAAAAGCTTGTGTATCTGCATTCAATTCTCAGTTTGAAAGAAGATCCAAAAAGATGAGTCACTCTGAAGTTTTGATCTAATTAACAGTCAGTCTGTTAATAAAGCAACAAATAAACCCATCAGCTGTGTTAGATGATAAACTGCTGCTGTATTGTGTCTTGTTCTCTCCATCAGATGCCTGTGAACTCACACTGGACACAAACACAGTACACAGAAACCTCAAACTGTCTGACGACAACAGGAAGGTGACATTAGTGAGAGAGAAGCTGCCATATCCTGATCATCCAGAGAGGTTTGACCACTATTATCAGCTGCTGTGTAGAAATGGTCTGACTGGTCGCTGTTACTGGGAGGTCGAGTGGGAAGGAAGGGTTGATATATCAGTGAGTTACAGAGGAATCAGAAGGAGTGGAAACAGTGATGACTGCAGGTTTGGAGGAAATAATCAGTCCTGGAGTCTGATGTGCTCTGATGATGGTGGTTACTCTGTCTGGCACAATAACAGAAGAACAGTCCTCTCCTCCTCCTCCATCTCTCACAGAGCAGCAGTGTATGTGGACTGTCCTGCTGGCACTCTGTCCTTCTACAGAGTCTCCTCTGACACACTGATCCACCTCCACACCTTCAACACCACATTCACTGAACCTCTTTATCCTGGCTTTGGTTTCTGGTTTTGGTCTGGTTCCTCAGTGTCTCTGTGTTCACTGTAGGAGGGAGAGTCTCCTCCTGTTAGAGAAACACTCACACTGCTGACAAACACACCATCTTTCTGTAAGTCATACTGACTCATAATCATAAGAGAACATCTTCTCTTTTTCGTTAAATGAGATGAGTTTTTATTATTCATGACGTTGATCATTAAAGGTTGAAATGTTTCTTTATTTGAGTTATTTCCAGTACATTTCTAGTAAATGTCTGTATGTGAATGGATGGATGGGAGTGTCAGTGTTCAGGGATATAAGAACCATGTTGATGCGACATTCTGAGTCTTTATACTCTCAACAAATGGACTGATAGTAGGGAACATAAAACTAATAACATAAAAGATAGAATTATATGTATTTAGTCACTCCAGCTGTTTTAAATCTCCATTTGGGTTGAATAAGTTCAGAGTTGTTAGTACCACACTTCCCATCATGCTTTGGGTGATGCAAACAGGAGTCAGACCAGACTGAGTCCACATTAAAAGATCCCCTCCAGACATTTTTTAAAACACATAAAAATAAATCTGCTTTAAATATTTTCTGTCTGATAGAGTTTTTCCACATTGTTCTCCTTTATTGAAAAATCTGTGAATATGCAAATGTGTTGGACACAAGATGTCTCCTACGTCCATTCTCATGTGAGCTGGAGGCTTCAGGTTTCCACATCACCTGCTGAGCCCCGGGAGTGCAGGAGGGTCCTCGCAGCTGATCTTTTCTGTTGTAGATGTTGGTGGAGTTCAGATTGTTATATTGGTCTGTGTGAGTGGGTTTCTTGTACACTGTGGTCTTTATGCTTCTGTCAGCCTTCAAATGAACATGAAGTATCTAGAAACAGCAGCTCATCATCCTCTTCCTGAGCTCTCGTGAACCTGATGAAGATTAAAGCGTCAGTACTGGAGCAGTGTCGTTTGGTGACGTCACTGCAGCCTGTATCTGAGCAGTTCATTTTATTGCTGTCCTCCCTCTGCTTCCGCTCTCCTGTGAGTCACATGACGCCTCGTGCTGCCTTCACCGTCTCTGATTAAAGTCGGAAAAACGAGCTTCATTCAGGCAAACAGGAGAAACCGTCTGAAAAGAAATTAAAAAAGACAAAAAGTCTCCACAAAAAACAAAACAAAATGTAAATAATTAAATAGCACATAGAATAAAATAAAGAAGAATAGTGATGAAATATTAGAGGAAAGAATAGATGTAATAATTCCCAGAATCTACAAGCTCCACTGTTTTCAGTTTCTAGACTTTATTTCCTCACAAAGTTGTTAGTTGTAATGTTTCTTTCCTTGTTCTTGCGCGTGTTGTCAGTTTGTGTTGTGTCAGGTGTCTAAATTAATTTCTCTTTTTCAAACTAGAAGCTTTAATATGTTACAACCCTGCGGGTCGGGGCCCCTGAGTGGTCACGAGGTAAACCTGAGGGGTCGCAGAAGGAATTAAAAAATGCAGAATTATAGTTTCTGGATTTAGAAATGCTCCACGTCACTGGCCGCTCTCCTCCGCGGTTCCTCCGGGCCCTGAAGGCGGCGGGAGTCCCGGTTTGAGCTGAGGACAGGCAGCAGCTGAGTCAGTTCGGAGGCGGGGGTCACCGTGTGCACGCGCAGCATGTGATGCGGATCCTCGGAGATGGACGCTCCGCGGTGACGTTTACAGCAGAGCCGACAAGGGTGGACCTCTGTCCCGCAGAGACACAAACTGGGAGGCTGCGCTAAGGGGGCTGTCTGAAGACCTGAGACGGTTGGAGAGATGTCCGAGCCAGAGAAGAGCGGGGACGTCCCCGAGCCTGCAGGACAAGGAAACACTCTTCCCCGCGGAGGGAATCCTGCGAAGAGCCCACAGGTGAGTGAGTCTGTCCTCACGTGACGGCAGGAAGCTGGTGGACTTGAGTCCGTTTTGCCTCAGAAGTCAGTCCCGCAGTGATCCCAAAGTGTCGGCCATAGACTCTGCTCGGGTCCGTCTCCGCCTGCACAGAGAAAGAGGGACTCTGAGTCTTTTACTGTAACACAGGTCAGTCATTAACAGACCGTTCGAGTCCTCAGCCTGCCTGCAGGACAGACAGAGTCCTGCGGACACCTGGACACAGAAGCACCAGAGGAAACCTGAAATAATGAATTGATTATGAAGAAAGTTTTTCTGTCAGTCAGTTAACAGTTTGAGCTCATCACAGCTCTGCCTCCATGAAGCGGGACGGGTTTGGATTCAGCTGTGGAATTATTATCATTATTATTATTATTATTATTATTATTGTTGTTGTTGTGTACTGTAGTTGCAATTCCTTCGGAATAAAGAAACACTCAAGGCAATCACTCGTCTTTCTGTAGGTTTACTTCGAGCGTCTGCAGACGGACTCACAGCAGCAGAAACATACATCAGTATAATCTGCTCTGAATGAGTCCAGAGGAAAAGGAGCATCAGTTATTTATCCGGTCTTCAGGGTCGGGCTCCTCAGCCCGGGGAGACGAGTGTCCCTGAAGTCTGGACACAACAGTCTCTAGGATGTTTTGTAGTTCCATGTCATCATTATCAGTGTGCTGTTCTCATCTCGCAGTCCAAACAATCATACACAGATGAAGTATTGACGCCAAACAATTCTAATAACATCTGTATGTTATTATATCAGAGAGTCTGTTTGTTCTTGCCGTTACAGAAGCTTTATCAGTATCAAGTGCTGCACGTCTGCCGAGTGTATATTTCTGGGTTTTCAGAAGTGATTTAAAGGAAGACGCACCATCAGGCAGGTTGTTCCAGTATCCTGAGCAAAGCCTCCTTTTTAATAAAGGAATACATGATGATGATGATGATGATGATGACGACGACCTGCACCTCAGCATGAGAACATGCAGCAGGTCCCTCCTGAGGCCTCAGGCTGTGTGTTTTCAGCAGCTTCCTGCAGTCACAGACCGTGTGTGATGGATTCAGTGTCTTTAAAACTGCAAACCGACTGGATTCTCGTAATATTCCTGACATGGCAGAAGCCGTGTTGGCTGAACTTAATTGCTAATATGAAATTCAGTATGTTTGTCGTGTTTTTGATGGAGGTGGTAGTTGGTGGTCTTGGGTCTGATGTGGTCTGTGTGGGGGTCTGCAGGAGCTCTCTCAGCCTGACGTTAGAAAGTAAAGACAGCTGTGTCGTCTGCGTGTTTCAGGACTTTGACCTGGCTGCCATCTACGTGTCAGACGCTCAGTACAACAGGAACATCTACTTCGACACGTCGCCGCAGGCTGTGAGGTGAGTATCGCAGCTGATGGATCCTCATCGCCGTCCCGAAACTGTTAAAACACATCAGTGCACCACGAACACACACACTGTAGTTTATTCTGACTCCGCCCCACACACACCGTCCTGCTGCCCCAAACACTCACTACAGCCCCACATGTGGATTCATCCGCCGCTGGAAATAGTCCCCAACAGATGCTCTGTTTCCTCCTGTTTGATAAAAACTACAGCGAGCAGCTGTTTGAGGAAACTACTGAGCCTTTTAAACAGGAAACTATGTTTTTAAAGATCTTCAGCAGGAACCAATGGGCTCGCAGCTGAGAGCCGCAGGCAGGAAGTACTGAGGGACGCACTGACACGTTGCTGGTTTGAGGCTGAACATATAGAATAACAGCAGCTGTATATGTCAGTAAAGCGGCATCTTTTGGCTTCTTCTACAACATGTGACCTTCCAGTTGCAGGATGATCTGTCGCCCTGCATGAGTTCACAGTTAGGTGTGTGTGTGTGTGTGTGTGTGTGTGTGTGTGTGTGTGTGTGTGGTCAGACTGTATCTGCGCTACAACCACTGGCTCTCTCAGGTGCTCCTCTACTTCTTTATCCTGGTCGATCTGTCTCTGGCGATCTTCGAGGAACCGGCCGTCCTCCCTCTGCCTACATGGGTAAGATGGCCGCCACTGTCTGACGCACAAACACTGTCCCCGTTTCATACTTCCTCTTTTGTTATGGGCACAAAAAATCAGAAACCAGCATCTTATGTGGCCGTCACTGTCTGAACTCTAACATTTAGTTTAAAGACTGAGCAGGATTTAAAGTCACCGACTACAACACAAACGGCCTCACAGGAAGCAGTAAAACCAGTTTAAACCAGTACCACAGACCAGGAACCAGTGACCAGAGACCAGTGTGTTAAAATCTGATGCATCAACAGTGTGTGTGTTGTGTTTTCAGGCCACCATGCTGGTGGAGCTGCTCTGTCTGCTCGTCTTCACCATTAGACTCGTTCACTACGCCAAAGTGATCCCTCGAGACAAGTTCTGGAAAGATCCCAAAAACATCTGCATCATCGTCATCCTCATGGTAGGAGGGGCTTATCGACAGTCATCAGTCTGGTGGGAGGGTTAGGGTTAGGGTGACATGGGTGTGTTAAAAGACCAACCAGTTTGTCCCAGTGGCCACTCGCGGTACTGCAACGCAAAAATCCCCTGCAGCCCGAAAAGCATTTTCCTCATAGACCAAACTGGAACCAGACCAAACTGGGACCAGACCAACTGGAACCACACCAACTGGAACCAGAACAAACCGGGACCAGACCAAACTGGAACCAGACCAACTGGAACCAGACCAAACTGGAACCAGAACAAACTGGGACCAGACCAACTGGAACCACACCAACTGGAACCAGAACAAACTGGGACCAGATCAACTGGAACCAGACCAAACTGGAACCAGACCAAACTGGAACCAGAACAAACTGGGACCAGAACACACTGGGACCAGACCAAACTGGGACCAGAATAACTGGAACCAGACCAAACTGGGACCAGACCAAACAGAACCAGACCAACTGACAGCTGTGGAAGTAAAGAGGAGGCTGTCAGTACCAAAAAATACAAAGTAAAGTGAATTATACATTACAGGTTAACGAACAAGCTAACAAAAATGTGCGGATGGATTTGTCCGTGCCGCTTTCTGGTGTGAACAGGACTTTAGTCAGCCAATCAAATGCCTGTCTTGCGTATGGCGTCAGTTTAACTGCGCTGGAAACACATTGAAGGCCGACGTTAACTGTATCACAGCGTTTCCTTAACGCATGTCTGTCAGAACCATTAGACCCAGACAAAACCAGGTTCAGGGTCTTTCAGAGCCGGGTCCCATTTTATCTGTAAAGGCTCACGTCCAGTTGCCGGACGAGGTTATGTCCTGGTGACGGTTGGTGAGACGTACAGTTTGGCCCCCCTACACTTCCTGGTTTTTGGTGTGAAAGCTGAGCAGAGTTCCTGTCAGAGAGAGAATGTGCTGAGGAGACTTTCTGTCTGTTATTGTGAAACAACCTTTAGCCGCAGATGTTTCCTCGTCAGCACCTTTTTAAAGCAGGAAGACTTCCCGGTGACTCATTTACTGAGGCAACCAATCACGTCAGGATGCATGAAATACTGCTGCTGAGCTCTTTAATAACCCTCTCTGACTGTCAGAGGAGGCTGGGAGCAGGGATGTGACTGAAGTCCGGGTGGATGAGCTCCACTGAGGCTGCTCGCTGCTGTTTTCTTCCACGATGTCGCCCCTGTTCCCTCTTCCAGTTGCTTTTAAGTTTCCTTTCCGTTTCCTGTTTTGTCTCTTGACTTCCAGTTGCAGTTTCTTCAGTAAATATAAGTGAAGAGGTCCTGATCTGTTCACACAGCCTGAAATCTGAATCCCCCTAACTTGTGTATTGGACAGTACTTGGGACGTTTCACAGTACAGACTGAGAAATGCGAGCTAACCTTTCAGATATGATGAGAAACTGAGATGTGCTTTACTACATTTTATTTAATTTTGTACTATATTTTCTAAAATCAGTGAAAGTCTATTAAACATTAAAATCATTTGCAAGTGTTTGACTTTGTTCTTCTGTGTCTCATCCAGCTCACTCTGGTCGATATGGCCATCTACGGAGCGCTGAAAGCTACAAACTGTTACGCTCTCCGCTGGTCCAGAGTCCTGCGCCCGCTGCTATTGGTCAACGTCACAGAGGGACGGCAGGTAACGGCCCGCCGGGCTCACCTGCCCGAACCTGCAGTCAGCAGCCGATGTTGGCTTCATGGTTTTGTTTTTGTCCTTCGCTGTATCACTGATGGTCAGATAACCAGGGGATGTCTGGGCTTCCTGCTCCTCAGAGGATGAACCCTGTAGATTTGAATGACTCCATGATGTTTCCTGTAGCGCCCCCTTCAGGACAAACTGCACATGTTTAGCTCCCTTTGGTCAAACGGTAGAAAGAGAAATACTGTTAATAGACTTCATTCTCCCAGTGATAGTGTGTTTGTGACTCTGAGGCCATTTGGTTCCTGATCTGAGATGATGTTCTGCCTTATAACTAATCATGACAGTGGAACTGAAAAGATTCTGCTTTGACTGACTGGATGCTTTCTGAAATATTCTCTTTTTGTTTTTTGACACTAATCATTAACCTGAGTCGGTGACCAAATGTCACTTTACATTGATAAATAAATATTGAAAGAAAATCAAATTCCCTACATTGATTCTGAAGATTCTCACACCAGAAGACTTTGCCTCCAAATCCAGTTTAATAATTGCGGCAGTTTCCACATGAATATTTTTTCTGATACATTATATTACTGACTAGGGCTGCACGACATGGTAAAAAAATCATGTTGCGATTATTCTGACAGATTGCGATATGATTCACGATTAGTGGGAATGATCACTTTTGCATCACTTTCTTTCTCTGAAAAAACGATTAAAATCACGATGCTGTTCATTTGTTGGGTCTGTACCAAACATCCGGTTCTCCAGATGTGGCGGCCCGGCGTCTCTGCACCTCCACAGTTCTGCGTCACAAAGCTGTTCGCCACATTTGACCTTATTTCGGTGAATTGTGCGGTGCTGTTCGTGCCGGACGGCCGGCCGGCCTCCGTGTGCCGGCGTCTGTCCTGTAATCTCTGGATCAAGAGTGCGAGCCGCTGAACTCTGCTGTTTAAACTTCCTGCTGCTAAACGAGGAAATGTTTGACTCTCTGAGCTGATGGCGCCTGAACGCATCATTAGTTAGTGTCTGTGTGGCCGAGGACGGAGCGTCCGTGTCCTCGGGGAGGACGGGCAGCTTCAGACGGCTCCTAAACTCTGTGCTTTTGTTTGTTTGTTTGTTTGTGTTCAGCTCCGCAGAGCGTTCAGAAGCATCCGGAACGCTCTGCCTCAGATCTTCTACGTCTTCCTGCTCTTCATGTTCAGCCTCCTCATCTTCTCCCTCATGGCCCTCAAGCTGCTGGGCAAACGGTGAGCCGACCTTCTCCGACTCGTTTATAATCGGACATGTCAGCACGCGCAGGACGCACAAGCTGCAACCAATCGATTAATAGATGAATTGTTTCAGCTGTATTTTGCACACATTATCTAATTATTATTATTATTATTGTTACTAATTATTATTAATAACTGTTATATTAGTTGTTGTGCTGAGCTGATGCTTTCTGATGAATAATGTTGTATTTATTTGCATCTTTACTACACAGAGCCCTTATCTAAAGGCCCTGAAGCTTAGATAAGGATTTTATCTTAAATCTTGACTCCTAAATAAACAACTTTATTCTATTTTAACCCAAAAAAACAAGCCGAGGTTTCGGCAGGGTTTGTTTCAGCCCTGAGTCTTACCTGCAGTCCTCCTTTCAGCCTGGGAAGCCCTCGCTGTATGAGTGTTAACATTTTCATCGACTCGTTTCTTCTCTGATCTGAATTCAAACTGATTCACGTCAGAGTGAAACTGTAAAGAGGGTCTGAAGGCGAGAGGATATTCGTCCTGTAAGTTTAATACATTGTGATGTAATACCCGACTGTACACTGTGTGTGTGTGTGTGTGTTGTTATGTGTGTAGAACAGCTTTTGCACGATGATTTTTGTGGATTTTTCAGACGTAAAACAGAGAAAGTGTTTGCTAGCCTCCTTCAGACTGACTGATGTGCGTGTTTTCTGTGCAGAGGTCTGAAGACCATAAATGGATCTCCGTACTTCACCGACTACCTGGAGATCGTCTTCGATCTGTACGTCCTCGTCACCACGGCCAACAGCCCCGACGTCATGTAAGACTTTAATAAAACACCAGTGCCGTGTCATCACTGATCTGAAGTCAGATTTGATGATGTGCGTCTGACTCAACACTGGACCAGTTTAAACTGAGCCCTGCTGACCTCTGACCTCTGACCTCCTCAGTACATTTCAGTTATAGAGTTGAAGAGTTTCCCTTCGGGGATCAATAAAGTATTTCAGTTATCTTGAATTTTGAAATCGTTCAAAACATTTACACGTTCTGTGAAACATTTTTATTTCCAATAAAAAGGAGGACGTTGGTGACGCACCTGAAACTTTTTACACATGAAATTTAATAGAATTATTTTCAAACTTATAATTTTTTATTAATTTTTCCATTCATTCCTTTTGACAAAAAAATCATCAACCACCTTCACATCATGGCGCCGTTACAGCAGCCATTTTGATTTTTAAGATGTTAGTTTCCTTTCTGTGAGGATGATTTATGACGACTTTTGTATTTGTATTTAACATTTAATCCTTTTTATTTAGTAATTTAAGTAACTCTGTTTCATGTATCCACCAAACCACATTCATATATCTGCAGTCAGATAACATCACCTCGCTTTCCGCACAAAAGAAGAAGTGACTCTTTCAAAAACATGTATCTGTGTGCATGCACGTTTTGTTTTCTGCTTTTCGTTGGCAGGATGCCGGCGTACAACGCCAGCTTAGGGTTCACCATCTTCTTCATCTTGTACATCCTCATCAACACCTACATCTTCATGTCCGTCTTCTTGGCCGTCGTCTACAACAACTACAAAAAATACCTGAAGGTACGACGGGGTGATCGAGTCTGAAATGGTCAGCAGAAATGAACTAAACTAAGCTCCTCCAGAAGTTAAATAGAAAATAAAAGCCATTCAGTGCTTTATAAACCAACAGCAGTATTTTAAAATCAGTTCTTTGACAGGAAGCCGGTGTAAAGACCTCAGAACTGGACTGATGTGATCCGCTTTCTTGGTCTTAGCGAGGACGCGAGCTGCAGCGCCCTGAATCAGCTGCAGCTGTCTGAGCGAGTTTTTCTGTAAAGACTCGTTACAGTAGTCGGGTCGACTGAATATAAAGCCCTGGGTACGGTGGCCCTGAGGTGCACAAACACATCAAAAATACAATCCGCAAAAGTGTAAACAAATGACATTTATTAAACAAACAAAACAGGAAACATTTTTTAAAATGTTGTGATTTTTATTTTTTTATTTTTTGTTGTTAGTCTTAAAAAAGTTATTTATTTATTTATTTATTTATATATATATATATAATTTAAAACATTTTGATTTTGTAAGAAGAAATCTTTCTTTTCTTTTTTTTCTTATTTTGGGCAGATAGATATCTGTCTGCGGAACAAGAACGACAAACAAACAGCTTCCAGCTCAGAAACAAAAACCCTGGAGACGTTTTTATCTCCTGATTCGATCGGCTGTGTTCGGCCAATAAATGAATGAAGACTCATCAGCTGATCAATAAATCTTTGTAATCGTCTCTCTGTATGACTTCAACAAGTTCTGGTTCTGTGTGTCCACCAGGAGGAGGTACAGCAGATGGTGAGGGCCAAAAGGCACAAGATGGTGCGAGCGTTCGCCGTGCTGCAGGAGCAGCGGGTCGAGGGCGGGGGCCCGGTGGTGACCCAGGCTAACTGGAACCAAATGGTCCGACTGGTCCAGCCCAACATGAGCAACGCCCACAGAGAGCTGCTGTGGAGCGTCTCCGACGACAAGAACCAGGGCTACATCGGTGCGACACACACACACACACACTTGTACTCCTGTCTTTGTGAGGACCGTCATTGACATAGCCCAGGGCTGTTCAATTACAGATTCAACTGGGCCAGATTTTAAAACCAGGAAATGTAGCCGGGCCGGACATCTTCAGCAGCCTATTTAAAACCTTTTTGAGTTTTTGGTAATGACACATTTTAAACAAATACAAATGAATGTAGTAAAAAATAGCAGGCGTTTTGGAGATGGCAGTAAAATAAGTACTCGCCAGTCCAGGCGGCGTTAAACTGACAGTTTTCACTGTCAAATCTACGTTTCAGGGTTGGCAGAGACATATTTTCAGCAGAGCACTTCCTGCTTGTGACTGACAGCCAGATGTGTTGAGGAGCTGCTCAGCTGGTCGGAGCTCACATGAGGAAACGCTGATGTGTGAAAGATGTGATTGGCGCTGTCGCTACATCCGTAAACACCCTGCCCGATCGGTACTGAGCATGTGCAGCTGTCGGCTGCTGCTGGGCCAGATGTGGCCCGCGGGCCGCCAACTGAGTAGGCCTGCCCTAGCCCCTGACCTTAACCATCACAAATAAGTGCCTAACCCTTCAAACAGCCCTTTGAAGTTGTGAGGGCCAAAATGTCCTCACTTTCCAAAAATGTCCTCACTCTGTAGGTAAAAACACGCAGTCAACAGCAGCGTGCTGCCCTGACTTTCATCTCTCAGGCTACACACAGGCTGCCCTAGCTGATTGGCGAAGGTTGTTGGAACCTGAAAGGAATACCTGCAGACACTTCTCAGGGCTTGTAATTGAACTAACTGTTTTATGTATCCATTAAACCACATTCACGTATCTGCTGCCTGCAGTCAGAGAGCGGGGAAGAAGCTTCCCACAGAAAGAAGGAAGTGACTCTTTCAGAAACATTTATCTGTGTATCTGCTGCCTGCACATTTCTGAAACCAAACCTACGACCTCAGCTGTGTGGAAAGTGTTCTGCTTTATATTCATTTATTCATCCACGAAGAGAGAGAGAGAGAAAACATGAATACCAGACGGAAAAGACGCGTTTCTCTCTCTGCCTGTTCAACTTGTGCTGCTGCCTTCGCGTTCATCTGACGGCGTTCAGTTCAGACCGTGTCCGACTGCCGCGGTGACTTCTATGTAAAAGTGACTCGGGTGTTTAATCAGACGTGAGACAGACATGTTAAACCGCCATCAGATCCATGTAGAGGGGATTAATACAGCAGAAACTACAGAAGCAGTGAAGTCAAGAAAAAGGGTTTAAAGTTTCAGGCTGCGCGGCAAACTGTAACCGACGGAAATGTAATGATGCCGCCATTTTATTCCTTTGTAGACCGATTGTTTTAACCCGAAACATTATTGCCGTAGAGCTCACACAACACCTAAAACACAGCAGTGCCTTTGCTTTCGTTTCCAAAGAATATCACATTTATTTAAATTATTTACTACATTATTAGTTAATAATTCACAAGAATTCGATGCAGCTCTGTCATTATTATATAAATATAAATTTAATACATTTAAATGTGTGATTTAAAGGAAGCTTAAACACACCAAATCACATAAATGTAAGGTTTTTACCTCCATGCTTTATTTCTCTTTGTGAACATTACTTTGAGCTCTTCTTGCTTCGCAAAGAGAAGGCGGAGAAACTGGGCGAGCGAGGCCTCAGAGGCCTCCGTTCTGCACCGTCACGACCACAGCGGCCTTCTGCACCGTCACTATCTTCACACTCATCTTCCTCACGGAGGAAGTCAAACTCTGTTTCATCATCGAGGTCAACTTTAATCCGAGAAAAACTCTTGATGCAACTGAGCAGACGGAGAAAACAGTTTGTTCCACGAGTCGTTTGTCACAGAACAAGTTTCATTCATTCATTAAAGAACACACACACATTAAATAACACACACACATTAAAGAACACACACACATTAAATAACACACACAGTAAAGAACACACACACATTAAACTCAAACTTTATAAAGCACTTTCAACACCACAAGTGGAACCAAAGTGCTGTACACAAAATATAAATAAGAAACAGAAAAACAGAAAACAAACATATGGCATACACACCTACAAAGCATTGTCAAAAGCTAAAGAAAACAGATAAGTTTTAAGCGCACTCTGAAAAACACCCAATGAAGGACGAGTTTTTAGAGACAGAGGAAGGTCGTTCCACAGCCTCGGAGCTGCGACAGAAAACGCCCGATCACGTTTACATTTTAGACGCGTACGTGGAACCACAAGAAGCAACTGATCATTTGAGCGCAGAGATCTGCTGGATCGACAGCGGCTGATTAAATCAGTAACATACTCAGGGGCTAGGCCATGCAGAGACTTAAAAACGTACAACAGTTCTTTGTATTGAATTCTGTATCGTATGGGTAACCAATGTAGTTTAATTAAAACCGGAGTAATGTGTTCTCTCTTCTTAGTACCTGTTAAAAGTCTAACAGCTGAGTTCTGAACAAGCTGCAAACGGGAGAGAGAAGCCTGACTCACACCCAAATACAATACATTACAATAATCCAAACGTGAAGACACAAAGGCATGAACAACCTTCTCCATATCATTAAAAGTAAGAATAGATTTCAATTTAGATATTAATCTAAGATGGAAGAAACTATTCTTAACAACAGCATTGATTTGCTGCTCAAATTTGAGCTCAGAGTCAAAAATGACACCAAGGTTCCTCACGCTAGACAGTTTTTTCCCAGGAAACAACCCCAGGCAGTCAACATCCACACACCCCTTATTTCCAAATAAAATGATCTCAGTCTTATCCTCATTTAATTGGAGAAAGTTATTTGCAAGCCAGCACTTAACTTCTGCCAAACATGCATGAAGAGACTGAATGGCACTTTTATGCCCATGTTTCAGTGGTACATAAATTTGAGAATCATCTGCATAAAGATGATACTGAATCCCGAATTTCTCAAAAATAGAACCTAGAGGGAGCATATAAAGGGAAAATAAAATTGGTCCCAGTATTGAAGAACTCACACATTAAAAAACACACACATGGACGTTAGATGGACACACTCACTGTTAGCCTGCAGATCAGCTGGTGCATTTACTGAAGTTCTGCACTTGAGTACAAATTAAAGGTACTTGTTGCTAATTTATACTTCTACTACATTTCATTTCAGAGGGAAAAGTTGTACTTTTTACTTCCCCACATTTATTTTACAGCTATAGTTATAAATTTCATTACAGATTAAGATTACAAAATAGTTAAATTAGCTCCGCCTCCTGAAATGCTGCTTACATATTAATGCATCAGTATTCCAGTAATATAGTAGAAGAAGAAGACTCTGTATCTGGAAGTGTTTTTTGTATTTTATCTATTAAGAGTTCCATAGATATTCTGTGTTCAGTATTCTTTTTCATTTTTTTTTTTCAGCCTTTCGTTGTGTCTGCAGCCTTCACCTATAAGAAAGGGCCGCCTGTCAGTTACCTGACAGGCAAAACCCAGGGCCACACAATCCTCTAATGCAGCTTCATTACTGTGGGCACTCGGTCAACGCGTTGATCAGCTCCTCTCTCGTCTCGCTTAGAGTTTCGTGACACTGAAACAATAAAAGTTGGAAATGAGCCTTTCGGCTAACACTGGCGCGTTAACGTTGGTGATGATCAATCTGCATCTTCCTGAAAATTAAAACAAAAACATCCACGGAACTGGTCCCTGCTTATTACGGGGATTTCTCGGCTGTTTGAGAGAAACTTCTGAAATCTCAGACTTTCCGAGTTGAAAAGGAGAACCTGAACGCAGCCGTAGATGCAGCTGGGTGTCGGTCCACTTCACGGTTTCATCTCAGTCGAATCTGAATGTGTGCAGGAGATGAAACAAACATGCTGCCCCCTAGTGGAAGCATCAGCGTTGTTTTTCCCCAAACAGAAACTTTCGCCCTCAGAAGCGTTTGAGACGTCCATCATTCATTCGACGCTTGTTATTCTACCTCTTTGACTGACAGGTAAGGTGCCATTCGTCCAGCTGGCCGACCTCCTGAACATCGAGGTGATCACGGTCAAGTCAAGACCACACCCCCTCCACAGCATGTGCCCCGCCATCTACCTGTCGGCGCCCAGCCGCCTCCTCTGCCGATTGGTCCAGCACCGGTGAGACAGACGGAAGCAACGGGACATTCAGTTTGTCTGTGTTATAGTATATTTTATATTTTGCTTATCGTAGTGCAGAGTTGTGCAAACCATCGTCCACAATGTGTCGTCATTCTCTACGTAGCCGGTATTTAGTTTCCTCAATAAGAAAAAGGCCGTAAAGTGTAGGATTCAGTTATCCGGAGTTACTGGATTGTTTTGACTTGCAGGTGAGCTGATTGGCTCTTTATTAACTCAAAATCTGCTTTTAAAAGTTCGTCATCGTTGTTTGTTTCTAAAGCACTGACGTTAGCAGACCTCTAACGCCTCTCAGACCTAAACCCGAGGAGTCCTAAAGTCACTGACGTTATGTTTAGGAGCTTCTCCTGACGCGCCAGTTCAGGACATTTAGTGAATATGAACCCTGACCTGCAGAGACCTGTGTGTGTGTGTTTCAGGGCCTTTGTGATTGTGTATGACCTGATCATCCTGGTGAACGCCGTGTTCATCGGTCTGGATGAGCAGAATCAGATGATCGCTAACTCCGAGTGGGTGTTTCTGGCTCTCTACCTGCTGGAGATCCTGCTGAAGCTCTACGTGTTCGAGCCCAGAGCCTTCTTCTCCAGACACAGCTTCTGGAACTGGTGAGGACGAGCTGACGTGCACCATCCTCACCTCGCGTCACGTTTACAGCCACAATGTTTGTCCCAAATAACCAAAGGGTCCTGGGTAACGCTGCAGTTTGTCTCCAGGCGGCTGGAGATAAAGTTCATCAAGTGTTTATGTGGCTGAGGCTCCAGACTCCCGAGTGTGTCACCGTCTGATTGGTCTCAGATATCACATGATGCTTGAGTTGCTCTGTGGAAACGTGTTTATATTCCTCAGTTCATTCTTCAGGCGTCCAAACTCGCAGTGCTGCACACCTGAAAGTGTGTGAAGCTCAGAAACCAATCACACTGAATCATTCCTATTCATTATTTGGTTGGCCTGGAAGTCATTTAAATATTATAATTAATATTATAAAGAATTCGGTCTAGACCTGCTCTATAGGAAAAGCGCAATGAGATAACTTCTGTTATGAACTGGCGCTGTATAAATAAAATTTAATTGAATATCGAGTCTGGAATCCGCCTGTAAAATAAACACCATGTTTAAGATGTTAACAGGCTGCTGAAACCCCAAAGGTCATGACCTCAGTGTGCTCATCTGCAGCCCTGAATGGGTTAAAGGTCAAACCTCAAGTTGAAAAGAAATTAAATTCTTGTCAAATTTATTGATGCAAACCCACTTTTTTTTTTTGTTCACATTCAACAATACTTCATTAATTACCGTTCATGAATTTCTCGAGCTGTTTGGGACGTATTTATCTAACGAGATCATCCCACAGATTTATTCCTCCTCATGGTCTGCTTTATGAAATCATATTTACATGATCTTGGGACAATTTAAGAGTTTTGATTGTGACTGAAGAGAATGTGTATAATTTAGTACAAAATAACAATCTATATTTGTCTGAAAGTGTTTTGCAGAATCTCCTCTAACATGAGAAGAAACTTTTGCTGATAAAACTTGTAATGAAAACATTTCCAAATCTAAAACAAATGAGTCACGTTCATTTCACACAGCCCATCTGCATCCCAGATTATCAGTACGAGGTATGTGACACATGTTTCAGTTACATTATCTGCTGCTTCCTTTATCTTCAGTCGTACGCCTGTAAGCGCTTGGAACAGCTCACTGATGCTTGAAGTGGCAATTTAATTGATTTATTGTTTGTTGGTTTTTTACCTTTTTTAGGGAGTAAAACAGCTTCTGAATTATGGAGTTGGTTTAGTGCCAAAAAGTCTGAAAGTAAAAACTCTAAAAATAGTTTACAAAAAATTCAACTGTAAAAGCCAAAAAAATGAGAAACCTAAACTGTGCACAAACTAAAAAATACTGACGCTGCCTCAGGGGCTTAACGCCTCGGGGGCGTGACGCCTCGGGGGCGTAACACCTCAGGAAAGTAACGCCTCGGGGGCGTAACTCCTCGGGGGCGTAACGCCTCAGGAAAGTAACTCCTCGGGGGCGTGACGCCTCGGGGGCGTGACGCCTCGGGGGCGTAACACCTCAGGAAAGTAACGCCTCGGGGGCGTAACTCCTCGGGGGCGTAACGCCTCAGGAAAGTAACTCCTCGGGGGCGTAACGCCTCGGGGGCGTAACACCTCAGGAAAGTAACGCCTCGGGGGCGTAACTCCTCGGGGGCGTAACGCCTCAGGAAAGTAGCGCCTCGGGGGCGTAATGCCTCGGGGGAGTAACGCCTCAGAAAAGTAACGCCTCAGAAAAGTAACGCCTCGGGGGCGTAACGCCTCGGGGGAGTAACGCCTCAGGAAGTAACTCCTCGGGGGCGTAACGCCTCGGGGGCGTAACGCCTCAGGGGCGCCCCTCGCCTTCAGATGTTGTTCTCTGTGTTTTGGCAGTTTTGATCTGAGAGGTAGAAACAGTAACTGAAGCTGTAATGAACATTTCTAGTCACTCGAGATCCCTGCCAGGACATCAGTTTTTCAGTTTTTTCTTTCAGACACTCAGTAGCCACTTTATTAGGTACACCTGTACAATCTAATGCAGTCCAATACAACAGCACGGACATAACATCTGTCTTTAAGTGGTGTTCTGTTGTTTTCTGTCCTCCCTGCTAACATACAGGAGGGGGTCAGAATATTAGAAACACCTCTGAACATTATGCACTCCAGTACAACACTAACTATGAGCTCAATGCTAAAACAGAACTGAAATAACTTTGACAGTGTCAACAAAAACTGAACCCAGGCTTCATAAAAGACTTCAGAACAGGTGTATTGTGTTAGATTATACAGGTGTACCTAATAAAGTGGCCACTGAGTGTATTCAACTCTGAGCCATCTGAAACTCTTTTGCTGCAGCTGTTGACGTTGTTTTCTTGTTTTCATTGGCAGTTTTGCTTTTTACAGTTGTGCGCCCCCTGCTGGAGAGCAGTGCAGCTGCAGTGACAGGCAGAGATGTTGTGACGTTCACTGCACATGCTCAGTAGTGTTTCTCCCACTCGACCCATTTACTTTACGTTCGGACGTCACGCTCATGAAAATCGCTTTTCTAGGCTCTGGGAAAGTTTTACAAATATAAAACCTCCATGTGTTAAAAATATATAATACAAAGAGTAATAACTGAGCTTCCAGCGTAGAATACCCAAAGGTAAATGGTAAATTTACTGTACTTGTATAGTGCCTTTGTAGTCTTTCGACCACTCAAAGCGCTTCACACATTACATATCGCATTCACCCCATTCCCACACTGATGGCAGGACTGCTCATCAGTACAAAGAAACAAATTAATCATTCACACCGAAGGCACAGCCCTCGTGAGCAATTTGGGGTTCAGTGTCTTGCCCAAGGACACTTCGACATGTGGGCTGAGGGAAGCCGGGATCAGACCTTCCGATTGGTGGATGACCCACTCTACCACTAAGCCACAGCTACCCACAAAAGTAGCACCTTTGGGTATTCAGCGTTGGAAATACACGACTTTGGTTTAGCACCACAACAAAATACTGGGAAGGCGCATCCTTTCAAAGATCTAACTACTAATAACTGAGCTTGTTTGTAGTTGGAGGCATCTTGTCAATAGTTTTACTGACACTTCTTTTATAATGGAGGTCTGTGGGGGAAAATGCTTCTTGGGCTGCAGGAGATTTAGTCATTGCAATACCGTGAGCGACCACTAGGGTAAACTGACAGCGAGGCAGAGTGGCGGCGCCGTATCCAGCTTTATTAACACATCCGTGGTATGTTTTTGTTGTTCAACATGTCGGTGATGTCAGACTGACCTCATGTCAACACACACGGGGTGAAAAACAATCTGCTTTATTTACAGCTAACGCTGGTTTTGCTTTCAGCATCATCGCTGTTGAAGAAAAGTCTTTACGTTCAACTTGAAATGTTTGTTTTCTAACGTTTGTTTTCTCTTTTCAGGTTTGACACCATCATCGTCGTCTCTGCTCTCATCGCCACAATCCTCAACTCCACCATGAAATCATGTAAATGCTGTTTTTTTATTTCTGTTTAAACTCATGACAGTTCAGCTGTGTGTAGCTTTGAAACAGGTCAGCGTAGACGCCAGAGTCACAAAGATCGAATGTATTGCTGAAACAACCTGTGTAGCTGGAGGGGCGTGGCCCCCTGGGCCATCTGTGATGCTGACACTCGATCTTGAGCTCGGGGGATTTGTGGTGAACATTTTCACTGTTTTCTGATATTTTGTAGACTCAAAAATGATCAACAGACTAATCTAAATAATTGATAGTTAGCACTGTTTGTCCTCAAGGACTACTTGTACTGTAAAGTATGTGTGCTTGCATGTGTGTAACATGCAAGTGTGCTGATATTTTACTGCCACTACAGTTGTACTAAATGATATCATACACTCACTGGTTTGACTTTCTAAAATGTTTGATACTGTTGACCTGCATTTTACTTAACAAACTACAGTCTTGGTTTGGATGCTTTTGCTCAGAACTGGTTTCATGCATATTTGACTGTAGAACACAGACGATCTGTACAGATGGTCTCAAAACAACCTCCCTTGGGATAAAAAAGGGGGTACCACAATGGGTCTGTACTGGGTCCTTTACTATTTACACTCTTCATTAACAATATTATCACTCCAACACAGACTTATGATACCCACTTCTATGCAGATGACATAGTCTTGTGTGTGTTTGGCTCCTCTTCACCTCACACAAGATTACAATCTGCCTTCAGATCTCTGCAGAATCTCAAGCTTGTACTGAATGCTGACAAGCATTCAGTATAATAAAATGCTGTTTTATTCTCAGGAACCCATAATTCCAGTTCACATCTCCCTGCCATCCACACACTTAATGGCATTTGAATTTAAATTGTCCATTCTTATATATAATACCTGGGAAGTTGGTTGCACAGCAGACTAATTTTTAAACAGCATGTGGAGCAACTGGCACGGAAACTAAAGATGATGATGATCTTGAGGACAAGAAAATGATTGTAGGCTACAGTCAATCAGTCGCTCTACCTTTTTAAACAACCTGATGCAGTTTATCGTGCGTTTCATAACTCAAAGTGTGTACATGTGTATGACTATGTTTGGGAATACATGTCGAGGCATAATTGTATATTTGTTTCTGTGACCACGTGTTCTTGTGATATTTGAGCTGTGAAAACAAATTTCCCTTCTGAGACGATAAATCTAGTCTTTCTAAATAATTATTCCCATCTTGTTGTAGTGGAGGATTACACCACCCGTCAGATCCTGGACATCGTCTTCATCCTGCGAGTCCTTAGACTGATCCGGGTGGTGGACAGCATCAAAAGGTTTGATCTTTAACTGCACTTTTGACTGATTCAATTATTTATACTATCAAAAACATACTTGTCTCTGATTAGCTGGCAGGTGTCTACCTCAAACATGGTTGTAGTCCTCAATGATTGCCCAAGCTACATATATTAACCTGTACGTAACCATGGCAATAATTGGACAAGTGGGATGGACTTATTTTTAGACAACAGGACACCTTGTTATGTGTCATCACCTACTGGTCTGTCGATTGGTCCATATTTGTACATACCGTAGTTGTGTTTTATGTCCGAATGTGTTGCTTTACTAACGATGATGACTAATTCCCTGTTAGGTTTCGTGCCATCATCAACACCCTGATCAGGATTGGACCAGCGATCCTCACATTTGGACAGCTGATCATTGTAAGTTTCTGATAGCGGATTGCCTGTTGAAATATATTGTCAGGCATCTAAAAGTGGCATCGCTGCGGTTCTGTGAGGCTGTACTTACACACAGTGGTACTTTGAGCTTAATCTAACGTTAGCATGCTGATGTTTAGCAGGTATAATGTTTATCATGTTCACCATCTTAATTTAGTGTCTTAGCATGCTAACATTAGCTAATTAGCAGTAAACACAAAGTACAGCTGAGGCTGATGGGAGCGTCATCAGTTCTGCAGGTGTTTGGTCATAAAGTGTTGGACACGTTAACATGTCGACCTGATGGTGGCGCTAGATGGAAAGTCAGAGGATCAGCAGAGTTATTACAGTTCATCCTGAGGGGAGCATGAACGATGAAGCACATTTCATCACAATCCATCCAACAGTTGTTGAGATGTTTCAGTCTGAACCAAAGTGGAGGACCGACTGACCAACATAGAGCCGTGCAGCTAACGTGGCTAATAACTTGAGTTAGCATCAGAATCAGAAAAACTTGGTATTATTGCATCCTGGTAGTAAAGCTGGCTCTGACCAGATCGTCGTCCTCCTCAGGTGGTGTACTACATCTTTGCCATGGTGGGGATGGAGCTGTTCAAAGGGAAGGTGAAGTTTTACGAGGAGGACTCCACCGACCCGGAGAAGGCGTACTGTGGAAACCCTCTGCTGAAAGGAACGGCATTTGCAGAGCTCAACTACTGCAAGAACAACTTCAACAACGTGGTTTCCTCCTTCATCCTGCTGGTGGAGCTCACTGTGGTCAACCAGTGGCACGATATCCTTTACCTGAACGCCTCACACACGGGGAGTGGAAACAAAACCCCGCTTCTGTTGCCTTACTGGTGACGGCCCTGCCATGTTTACTGGGTTTTATCTCATGTAGCTGCTGTCAGTCACCATCTCCGGGTCCTCGCTTCACCTGAAGATGGTTTATCACTCTCTGACTCACAGACATTTCACCTGATCTAAACACTATCTGCTGATCACTGTTCAATCATTGCAATTCTAAAATACTTAGAAGAGCATCAACTTTATTTTAAGAGCAAGTACATCACTGCTGTTGTGGAATTAATGCAGCTAGCTAGTGAAGTAATCTGTGCTGTCGTAGCAGCAGATAACTCTCAGTAGTATGGAAGCAAAGAAAGGCCATAACTGAATGCCTAACTGTGAGATATAATCACAATTAAATACCGCAGAATTTATAACATTGAAATGTTTTACTTTGAAAAACATCTTTCTGAATTATGTGATTTGCATTTCCTCCAGTAAGTGATTTCAAGTCATCAAATTTTTTAAACTGTTACACTCAGATAATTTTAATGTCTAAAAATTCAAAGTCAAGTTAAAAAAAAAGAGTTGATGAAATTCAGATTAGTTTAAGCTTTTCTTTGCTTCCATACAGCAGCAAGCATTATCATTTTAACATTATTCAGCATCTAAATATAACTGGTTTTGATCCCTGAAGGTAATTTAAGTACTCTGATCTTTTACTTAAGTAAAAGTAGAAATACCACAATGTAAAATTACTCTTTTAAAAGTAAAAGTAATTCATTCAAAAAATGTACTTGAAGTAAAAGTACAAAAGTATCAGCATCAAAATATAGTTAAAGTACCGAAAGTAAAAGTACTCATTATGCAGAATGGCCCGTTTCAGAATAAGAATAAATATTTTATTATTGGATTTTAATAATAATTTATATAGTCACTAAAGTTATCATATAAATGTAGTGGAGTAAAAAAGTTTAATATTTCCCTCAGAAATGTAGTGAAGTAGCGTCAAAACTGAATATACTTTAGTTACTTTCCACAACTGTTTAAGACTGTAATGTTTTAAAATGTTGCAAAAAGATGATTTCAGTCATCTTTAAATTTCCGTCGTGTACGAAATAACCAACTTTACACTCAAACAGGATCTTCTGAAGTTAAAGAATCTTCGGTCAGATTCAGGTTTGTGTTTCTGTGATTCCTTAACGCGACTCACTGCTCAGCAGCGGCTTCGCCTCCGTCACCTACATGTCAGCCAGGATCTTCTTCGTCCTCTTCCACATCGTGGTCGTCATCATCATCATCAAGTAAGATTTGACTGAGACGAAGAAGCACTCGTGTTTAGATTCTGTGTGACTCACACTCTGCGAGGAAATTATTTCAATTAAATTTCCGTTCACAGTGTCCGTGTATATGATGCCCTCCCCTAATCATGTGTCCCCGCTGTGGTCAGCTGATGACGCATCACTTCCTGTTGTCTTTCAGTATTTTCGTGGCGTTCGTCCTCGAGGCGTTCTTCGTGGAGTACTCGGTGGATAAGAGCGACCTGCAGACGTCTCTGGAGAGGAAGATCGAGGAACTGGAGCTGGCTGTTGAACAGTACGTTACCATGACAACCAGGACCTGTCACTCAACCGCTAACATGTTGACACACACACACACACACACACACACACACACACGAACAGTATAACTGCAGTACGTACACCCATTACTGTGGGAAGAGGTCGTTATATTGAAGTGTTTTCAAACGTCCTCCTTCACATTACTGATGAGTATTTTCAAAAGCCATCAGACTCTCAGATGTCAGAGCTTCCGTGAATGCACCACTTTTTAAAACAGTCCCTGCTTGCAACTGCATCACCACACTATTATAAATTACAAATTAAAATATTAAATTATTATTTTAATAGAAATGAACTTAAACCAAAAGCTGCCTGGCAGGAAGGAAAGAAATCTAAACACTGACTTTGGGAAGTGATGCAATGAAAACAGGATGAACATAAAAAAAATCCCTGTTGTGGTTCTTTTTAAAGCACTTCAGCGTTTTAGAGTCTGAATAGCTTTTACAGTCCAACATGTACGACAACATGGACAATACATCTAACATTTAAAGCAGCTGATCCCAACCTTTCTGTCTTCTGTGACCCCTTAAACCAAAACCATGTCTTTTCAAGGTGAAATGATCCAATAATTCACAAGAACAAAGCAAAGCTTTGAGGAAACCAGAGATATGTTTGTTCTCAGCTCTTATATCCTGTTAATTCCCCAGTGACCCCTCAGGTTTGTCTTTGTCCCCTGGTGGGGGTCCCAGCCCCACGTTGAGGCCGATCTGGTTTAGATTATACAGGGAGTGCAGAATTATTAGGCAAATGAGTATTTTGACCACATCATCCTCGTTATGCATGTTGTCTTACTCCAAGCTGTATAGGCTGGAAAGCCTACTACCAATTAAGCATATTAGGTGATGTGCATCTCTGTAATGAGAAGGGGTGTGGTCTAATGACATCAACACCCTATATCAGGTGTGCATAATTATTAGGCAACTTCCTTTCCTTTGGCAAAATGGGTCAAAAGAAGGACTTGACAGGCTCAGAAAAGTCAAAAATAGTGAGATATATTGCAGAGGGATGCAGCAGTCTTAAAATAGCCAAGCTTCTGAAGCGTGATCATCGAACAATCAAGCGTTTCATTCAAAATAGTCAACAGGGTCGCAAGAAGCGTGTGGAAAAACCAAGGCGCAAAATAACTGCCCGTGAACTGAGAAAAGTCAAGCGTGCAGCTGCCAAGATGCCACTTGCCACCAGTTTGGCCATATTTCAGAGCTGCAACATCACTGGAGTGCCCAAAAGCACAAGGTGTGCAATACTCAGAGACATGGCCAAGGTAAGACAGGCAGAAAGTCGACCGCCACTGAACAAGACACACAAGCTGAAACGTCAAGACTGGGCCAAGAAATATCTCAAGACTGATTTTTCTAAGGTTTTATGGACTGATGAAATGAGAGTGAGTCTTGATGGGCCAGATGGATGGGCCCGTGGCTGGATTGGTAAAGGGCAGAGAGCTCCAGTCCGACTCAGACGCCAGCAAGGTGGAGGTGGAGTACTGGTTTGGGCTGGTATCATCAAAGATGAGCTTGTGGGGCCTTTTCGGGTTGAGGATGGAGTCAAGCTCAACTCCCAGTCCTACTGCCAGTTTCTGGAAGACACCTTCTTCAAGCAGTGGTACAGGAAGAAGTCTGCATCCTTCAAGAAAAACATGATTTTCATGCAGGACAATGCTCCATCACACGCGTCCAAGTACTCCACAGCGTGGCTGGCAAGAAAGGGTATAAAAGAAGAAAATCTAATGATACGGCCTCCTTGTTCACCTGATCTGAACCCCATTGAGAACCTGTGGTCCATCATCAAATGTGCGATTTACAAGGAGGGAAAACAGTACACCTCTCTGAACAGTGTCTGGGAGGCTGTGGTTGCTGCTGCACGCAATGTTGATGGTGAACAGATCAAAACACTGACAGAATCCATGGATGGCAGGCTTTTGAGTGTCCTTGCAAAGAAAGGTGGCTATATTGGTCACTGATTTGTTTTTGTTTGGTTTTTGAATGTCAGAAATGTATATTTGTGAATGTTGAGATGTTATATTGGTTTCACTGGTAAAAATAAATAATTGAAATGGGTATAAATTTGTTTTTTGTTAAGTTGCCTAATAATTATGCACACCTGATATAGGGTGTTGATGTCATTAGACCACACCCCTTCTCATTACAGAGATGCACATCACCTAATATGCTTAATTGGTAGTAGGCTTTCCAGCCTATACAGCTTGGAGTAAGACAACATGCATAACGAGGATGATGTGGTCAAAATACTCATTTGCCTAATAATTCTGCACTCCCTGTAGAGCATGCTGTAATGGTTTACAGTCAGATGGGATTGTTTAAAGATGCCTCTTTCTCTCTTTCTCAGCTGATAAGTATTGATGTTTTATGCTGCTGTCTGATTGGTCCATGGCCTGAACACGTTTATTGTTTATGAAACTGCATTAAACAGCTAAACATGTTTCATAATCGTCCGTGGTGTTTGTCCACCAGGGAGAAGTTGGAGGATAACTTGGTGAACGCCATGGAAACCATCGACAACGACCAGGGAACCAGCCAATCAGCGAACACCAAACCCGCCCTGATGTTTAAAATCGCTTCAAAAAGTAAGAAACGCTCACAGCTGCAGGCGGCAGTTAACAGAGTACAAGTGGAGGAAAGACGTTTCCAGGATAAAAACCCGTCAAACACAACGAGACGGCCGGACTTGTGTTTCGTTACAGAACAACAAACTGAATTAAAAGACAAAATGCGATTGGCCACCGGATTTGGTAAATGTTTCGAAAGTCAAGCCGCCATCACTGCGGTTCTGCTTTTTGCCAAGAAATCTGTCGCAGCATCCTGTCGAAGAGTTACACGTTGAAATAAAACGTGTGGTTTTCAGGAACGCTCAGTCCAGTTTCAGACAAGCTGCGTCTCCCCCTCTGCAGCAGTTCGTCTGTCACGTCAGTGTGAACGCGTTCGCTCTGGTTCTGCAGGAACCGTCGATGCAGAAGTCCGTTGTTCGTCTGGAACAGTGTGACGGGTTCCTTTTGTCCCTCGACAGCTTTCAGACCACAAGTCAAAGTTTTCTAAACTAAAACGGGTAAATTTGGCATTTTGAGTCGTCCTTTCACCGGCAGCAGACCGGCTATAGAAACACGACGGATTTCTGTGCGACGCCCCCTATAGGTCCACGCTGTGTTGTTTATGCGACATTAAGGAACATTTTTAATTGTTTTGTGAAAATCGTTTTCCGAGCGTTATCACGTGTCGAAACTTGATGTTAGATTTAGTTAAATAAATTCAACAAAGTAAAATAACTTCAAAATCTGCGTAATCCAGAAAAGGTGTTTGAATAGAGACCGAAAGGATGCCGGCCACTCTGTCGATCACAGTATTGATCGTCAGTATCGGTGATGTTGCTGATTGTGTGTGTATTTCCTGTCAGGATATCGGACGGTGGACGCTCTGCTGCAGCGGATGTTCGAGGCCGATCTCGACCCCGAAGACTTCGCGGAGAACGACGATCCCGAAGCTCAGAACAACGGCAGCTTTGTGAACCCGACGTTCAGCCCTGTATAAACGTTTCTGTACGAATATTTACGACGGGAACCAGAATCTGTCATTTCTATAGTCTCACACTCCGGATCACCTCACGTGTTTGAATCTGATGTCGATCCAGTGCAACGTGTCAACGGTTATTTTTATATTTCTGTCCTGTAGCTCTTTGTAGAAACACAGGAAATCAGTATTTTCACATAAAGAAAATTTACACCGATGTGTTGATGTTCGTGTTTGATTTGTTTCTTTGTCGCAGGAACACAAACAACAGAACAAGTCTGTTTTTATAGAACGGACGTTTCACAGAGACATTCAAATATGTTTTAAAATCCAAAAATAAGCTGCTGTTTAAAAAGTCAAATTCTCAGGTTGAATGTTTCAATTTAAACACTGAAGTTAATCCCTCTGCATTTCTACTTAACGTCACTCTTTTCTGAAAACGGCGACGACAGTAGTGAGGAGACTAAAAAGGACACGATGGATTGTAAAAGAAATTCAGTTTGAAGTTATTAATATTTTATTAATAGAAAACTGGGAAAAAGAGACAAAAATCAGCCGAAACATTCATGTGACTCTTCTGTTGACGTTTTCCCACATGTTTGGAATCATGAGATTTTATTATAACAGAAGTTCTCTGTAGTTAAATATTGGTAATTAAATAAAAAATCTGTAAACATCAAATTAAAGCAAAAACAAGATCAATGAAACTTAATGAGATACAATTAAAATAAACCATTTTATTCAGTTTGTTGGTTAAAAGACAGTGTGATGGAAACATCCGCTGAACAGTAAGTCACCCTTTATTCCAAACGAAAGGAAGCTTCAACGTTCAGGATCTGAGGTAACTCGAGTCTGAACCGTGACTCCAGATCAGGGAGAGCAGGTGAACAGAACGACTAACAGCTGAAGAAGAACAAAATGAAGACTTTGGAGCGGCCTAGTCACAGTCCTGACCTGAATCCTATTGAGATGCTGTGGCAGGACCTTAAAAAGGCAGTTCATGCTCGAAAACCCTCCAATGTGGCTGAATTACAACAATTCTGCAAAGATGAGTGAGCCGAAACTCCTCCACAGCGCTGTAAAAGACTCACTGCAAGTTATCGCAAACGCTTGACTGCAGTTGTTGCTGCTAAGGGTGGAGCAACCAGTTATTAGGTTTAGGGGGCAATCACTTTTTCACACAGGGCCATGTAGGTTTGGATTTTGTTTTCCCTTAATAATAACAACCTTAATTTAAAAACTACATTTTGTATTTACTTGTGTTATCTTTGAGTAATATTTACATTTGTTTGATGATCTGAAACATTTAAGTGTGACGAACATGCAAAAAAATAAGAAATCAGGAAGGAGGCAAACACTTTTTCACCCCGCTGTATATATTCGTATTTAATTTCCAGACTTATTGTGAAACAGGTCTTGAGTCCAGTATTTTGGCTCAGGTTGTAATAATGTTGTAGGCTGATGAAGACTGTGATGTGGTCAAAAGCTCCACAACAAGCAAGTAAGTGGACCTTTACTGCTGATTCTTTAACTACATGAAGCTGAGAATACCGAGGTATCTTTCAGACAGACTGAGGCACTGGGTGGGATCTGGCTCTGGACTGGTTCTCATCTTATCTGTAACCCCCCCGACCTCAGTACGCTGAGTTCTCTGCAGGACTCCCTGTCACACTGGCACATTGCTGTTACTCTGCCTGAACTCGCAGACATCATGTCTCTTATGTGTGTGTCCTCCAGCCCTCTGGACAAAATCCCCTAAAACTAGGTTTTTATTGGAAGTCATGGATTGTATTGCGCCCCTTTGGCTAATTATTTTGAACAGCTCGCTGTCTACTGGCTGCGTCCCTGATTACTTTAAAACTGCTTGTGTCCAGCCAGTCCTAAAAAAACCTGGGCTTGATCCCACCCTCCTGGATAACTACCGCCCAATCTCCAAACTGCCTTTTATTTCCAAGATTCTCGAAAAACTTGTATCCAAGCAGCTTCTTGCTGCTGTGGAAAACAATAATACCTTTGAAAAGTTCCAGTCTGGCTTTCGTCAGCACCACAGCACTGAGACAGCCCTTCTCAAAGTCACCAATGACCTTTTAATGAATGCAGACGCAGGCATGTGTTCAATTCTTGCGCTGTTGGACTTAAGTGCTGCCTTTGACACAATTGATCATGGCATTCTTTTAGATAGACTGAGGCACTGGGTGGGCGAATCTGGCTCTGGACTAGACTGGTTCTCATCTTATCTGTCCAATAGGAAATTCTGTGTCAGCATTAATAACTTCATGTCATCCTTTTCCCATATCAAGTATGGTGTGCCTCAGGGTTAAATTCTGGGACCAATACTGTTCTCCTTATACATGCTTCCTTTGGGTGATGTCATCCGCAGACATGTGATTTCTTTTCATTGTATGCGGATGACACACAGTTGTACCTCCCTGTCGAGCCCACTGACCTTAGTACGCTGAGCTCTCTGCAGGACGGCCTGTCTGACATAAAACACTGGATGTTGATAACTTTTCTTCAGCTCAACTGAAATAAAACTGAAATCCTTGTTATTGGGCCCCAACACATCACTAAACAAATACTGCCATCTACTGGTGACCTGTCACAACATATCAAGCCTGTTGCAAGAAACCTTGGTGTCCTGTTTGATAACAATTTATGTTTTGAGCAACATATCACTAAACTTGTCCAATCATGTTCTTATCACCTCAGAAACAAAAATCCAATCTATTTTAAATCTTAGTGATGCAGAAACTGTTGTTCATGCTTTTATCTCCTCACGCCTCGATTACTGTAACAGCCTGTTCACTCGTCTTAATCTAAAAACTCTGACAGACTGCAGACTGTACAGGACTCAGCTGCTCGGCTGTAAACCAGGACCGAGAGGTGCGACCACATCACACCTGGTTCAGCCTCTTTACATCGGCTCCCTGTTGGTTTCAGGATCGATTTTAAGATCTTGTTGATTACTTTTAAGGCTCTTCATGGCTCCAGACTGTATTTTAGACCTTGTAATCCCTTATGAACCTTCACGTAGTCTGAGATCTTCGGGCAGGGGTCTCCTGTCTGTTCCTGAGTCCAGGATGGAAACTAAGGGGGACAGAGCTTTTGCCATCAGGGCCCAGAGGATCTGGAACAACCTGCCCGAAGACATCAGGCTGTCTGAGTCAGAGTCTTCGTTTAAGTCTCGTCTCAAAACACATTTTTATCTGAAAGCAGATCCTGATTTTACCTGAACTGTTTATTTTATTGGTTTTGTGTTTTTTGTTTCTTTATATTTCATCATTCACTGTGGTGTTTTATTTCTCTTGTTGTGAAGCACTTTGTACTTTGCTTTGATAAGTGCTCTATAAATAAAGTTTTATTATTATACTTGTGTGCTGTACTCGGCCTCCGTGTCAGCAGGGGGCGCTGTGGAGCTGCAGCTGTAACACGGAGACAGGAAGTGTGTGTGTGTGTGTGTGTGTGTGTGTGTGTGTGTGTGTGTGTGTGTGTGTGTGTGTGTGTGGTGCTGATGCTGGAGAGATGGAGCGGAGGGAGTGGAGGAGGATGCTGCTCGGCTCCGGACGGAAAACAACATCCAGGTAAGAAAACAGCAAAGAAACATCAGAACCACGAAAACGAACCGAACCCGCTGATCGAAGCTTCGTCGACCAGGAAGCCGAAGCACGCGACGCTGAAGAGAGAGAGAGTGTGTGTGTGTGTGTGTGTGTGTGTGTGTGCAGCCTCCGAGGCCACGGGCAGGATGTCGGATCAGTAGAATCTCATCAGGAAACACAATCGATCAGATTTATTGGGTTTTCTTCAAAATAAAAGCTTCCAGTGTTGGTCTGAAACGTTGTGACAACATTAGAACAACATCAGGAGAACATTAGAAAACGCCCGACGGTACGTGAAGGGGGCGGTGAGGCGTTCGGGTGCTGGTCAGAGGGTGGGACTGAACACCAAGCTGCCTACAGGAGAGTTACTGTCAAGACGGAAACAATAAGTACACCACACTGCGTCCGGTCAGTATTTTCAAAATAAAAACAATACACTGAAACATAGAATCAACTAGATAAAAAACTTTAAAGTGGATTTAAAAAGATCGGAGCCAGAAGAGCAGGCGGTGTGTTTACAGTGCGCCTTTACTGTCAGAAGAAGTCAAACCTACCAAAATAAAAGTACCGGCAGTGTGGAGGGGAAACGTTGCAGTTCAGTATTGTTACAAAGTGAAAACGGATCCAGTGAGTACAGCAGGCCGCTCCGAAAGCTTCGCTCTGTGGATCCTGACATCCCGACTGGTTAATGCCGCAGTGTGGAAATACTTCACTGCAAGTACAAGTCCTGCATTCAGAGTTTTACTCACATTATAAGGAAACGTGTGAACGTCAGAGTTTCAGCGTAAAACATTAGTGCCTTCTGTTTTAGTGTTATTGCTAATAAAGGTGGAGCTGATTTAAATGTATGTGTGATGATCATATCGTGTTTTACACTGCAAACTAATCTCAGTCCTACTAAATAATTAATTCTGTTATAAAGTCTCTTTTCTGCTACAGGTAGGTGATAAAAATGACAGAAATCAACTTGTTTCAAGAACTTTTTTTTTTAGAAAAAGCCGAGAAAGCAGCTCGCAGCTCAAGAACCAAAAGAAAACGTCGTCAAAACTCCGTAAAGCCAGTTTCGGTCTGTTAAAACGGGCTGAAAGGATTTCACCACGCTGGCAGATACATGTGAGATCGGTATAAATGAAGATTTAAACTGCTGCTGTCTGATAAATGATGCGGAAGTAAAACGTGGCATCAGCTGGAAACACTCAGACGCTCCTGTTTGACTTCTTCTGCAGAAACGATTAACGGCAGGCGGCGCGTCGCCTCGCCGCTCTGACGGAGGACGAGTTCCGATCTTTACCGAAACAGCAAAGCAAGTAAAAGTCAGATTTATCAGCTTCGTGTAGAGAAAGTGGGATAAAATAAAAACAGGCACCCGACCGGTGTTCGGGGTGAAATGTCCCGAAAGGGGGGCGATGGCAAGGCTCTGATGTGGGTGATTCATGAATATTGATCCGAACGATCAGAAACAGTTTTGTCTGTTAGTGCGACAGTCTCCTGGAAACGCAGAAGAAACGTGTGGAATAACTTTTCCACTTCAACCCCAGACCTGCAGACCCCAGACCTGCAGACCTCAGACCGCAGACCTCAGACCTCAGACCTGCAGACCTCAGACCTGCAGACCCCAGACCTGCAGACTTCAGACCTGCAGACCCCAGACCTGCAGACCTCAGACCTGCAGACCCCAGACCTGCAGACCTCAGACCTGCAGACCTGCAGACCTCAGACCTGCAGAACCCAGACCTGCAGACCTCAGACCTGCAGACCTCAGACCTGCAGACCTGCAGACCTCAGACCTGCAGAACCCAGACCTGCAGACCTGCAGACCTCAGACCTGCAGACCTCAGACCTGCAGACCCCAGACCTGCAGACCTCAGACCTGCAGACCCCAGACCTGCAGACCTGCAGACCTCAGACCTGCAGACCTGCAGACCTCAGACCTGCAGACCTGCAGACCTCAGACCTCAGACCTCAGACCTGCAGACCTCAGACCTCAGACCTGCAGACCTGCAGACCTCAGACCTGCAGACCTCAGACCTCAGACCTGCAGGTCTCAGACCTCAGACCTGCAGACCTCAGACCTGCCGACCTGCAGACCTCAGACCTCAGACCTGCAGACCTCAGACCTGCAGACCTGCAGACCTCAGACCTGCAGACCTCAAACCTCAGACCTGCAGGTCTCAGACCTCAGACCTGCAGACCTCAGACCTGCAGACCTGCAGACCTCAGACCTCAGACCTGCAGACCTCAGACCTGCAGACCTGCAGACCTCAGACCTGCAGACCTCAGACCTCAGACCTGCAGGTCTCAGACCTCAGACCTGCAGACCTCAGACCTCAGACCTGCAGACCTCAGACCTGCAGACCTGCAGACCTGCAGACCTCAGACCTGCAGACCTCAAACCTCAGACCTGCAGGTCTCAGACCTCAGACCTGCAGACCTCAGACCTCAGACCTGCAGACCTGCAGACCTGTAGCCGCTTCCAGGTTTAATCTGCTTTGTGTTTCGAGTTGCAGTTCGTCACATTTTATTAGTTTGTCGTTTGTTTTCTGCTTTAAGTCGGATCCATCGAAGAAACTCAGATAAGTTTTCTTTTTTCTTTTAAAGTGAAATATTTCCCTCTGAGGTTGAAGGAAGGAGAAGTGGTCTGCTCGTTTCTTCTGCAAACTTTATTTTAAACTTTGACTTCAGTTGTTTTAAACTGAACAGCACCAACAAACAGAGACACACATTTCAGTTTCTGCAAAGAAACAAAGAAAACCGGAAGTCAGATTCAACAGGAAAAGAAAAAAGGAACAAAACTTCCTCTTTGTTCATGACGCGCTCCTCAGAGGGGCTTTTATTGTGAAAGCAGTGACCGGATGTTGTGGCGGTGCCGGGTGACGCGGGTTTGACGCTGCTGGATGCGGAGCTGCAGTGCGGACAAACAGGCTGGATCCGGAGAACCTGACACCCACAGACCGCCTCCGACAGACGGCCCGGGTCAGCCTCAGCCGGGTTTCTGGATCTGGTTTTGTCCCGGGGTTGACTCCCGGATCCGGTCCAGCAGGAGGAGGATCAGGAGGAGGATCAGTCCGCATCCTCCTCCTCCTCAGCTGCAGCAGCGGATAACCGGAGGAGGACCCGGACCCGGACAGCAGCGGGGTCTCAATGAGCGCTCCTGGACTCTGAGGGGAATTCAAATCTGTTTTTCGTTTCTTTCTGGACTCGGTGCGTCCCGGTCCTGCAGCGGGTCTGCTCTGCACCGGGCGGCCGGTCTGAGGACGGACCCGGTCTGGTTTGATATCGGGGACTGTTAGAGGAGAAATAAATGGTGATTTAGTCCTGCGGGAGTCTGAGGCCCAAACCCCGGCCCCCCTTTAGAGGAACGGTGGGTTTTCTGGACCAGGACGTTTTGTGCCGAAATAAAATCCCAGATGAAGATTGCCAAAAGGCGGAAAAGGAGCGGACGGTGCGCCAGGTAGGCCTGATCCGGACCAGACCCGGCCCGGACTACAGAGATCAGTGGGTGTGTGTGTCCCGCAGTGATGCGTGAACGGAAGTGAATTCATTGATCCGTATCAGGGATGTTTGATCAGAATGTGGCCTGGTGATCGTTTCGACCAGGACTGACCCGGGTCGTGTCGCTGTAATGATCTTTAATTCATAACTCGGGTCGGTCCGGACCAGATTTATTGATCAGCGGGATGTGATGGTGCGCATGCGCACAGAGGACCCATGACTGTGCACTGCAGAGAGGAAAGATTCAATATGGGTGATGCAGAGGGAGGCAGCGGGGGGGGGGGGTAAACCTGGACCAGAGCGGAAGGGTTTCACTGGAGCTGAACTCAGATCAGCTCAGATCGATTCATTTCGATATGAATCCGCTTCTGTTGTCAGAGCAGCCGCGTGACAAAGGGACAGTTTGATGTATGGAATAACTTTTGTGCCAAAATCCATTCACGACAAAAACATTATTATTGATTATTCTTGTCACCATTTGCTTCTTTTTTTGTAATATTGTAAGTTTTAAATAATTAATTAATTTGTGTTATATTATTATTATTATTATTATTATTATTATTATTATTATATTATGTGACAAAGGGACAGTTTGACGTACGGAATAACTTTTGTGCCAAATTCCAATTTTGAAATTATTCGATGTAACGAAAACAACTTTTAACAGACGATGACGGCAAATAATGAACGACCACTTTAAATAAATTTAAAAAAACATCGGAAAATATAAGAGTACATTTTTTAAGCTTCATTTAAATTTTATTTGATGTAATTTTGTGTATTTTTTTGACACATTTAGTCTTTATATGATCTAATATTATTAATTCATTACGTTCTTTTTTTGGATTGTGGCACAAATATATTTTCTTGAATTACACAAAAAAACTATAAAATAATTTAGAATAAAGTATATAAAGATAAATACGACGAATGTTTACCTACTACATATTTTTTACTAATATGATGGCAGAGTTTGACCTATTTTTCATTTAAATGTGTAACTTCTGGTATTTTTAACTCTGTTCAGACTCTGAGCTGCTGTCTGATCACAACATCCGGACTCAGAGATACGAAACTGTTCTCTGGTCGTTGTTCTCCTTTTCCACCTGATGTCAGATTCACCAAAACGCTTTCAGCTCAGTTTAAAACGTTAACGGGCCGGAGGACGTCACACTAATACGGCTTTAACGAACTGTGAGCTTCTTGTCCCGTTAGCGGCCGAGCTAGCGAGCGCTTGCTAGGTTGTTTCCCTCTTCAGTAACTCTTCACTGAATTAAATGATGAACAATCCTGAGAACGGCGTGCGGCGGAGTAAAGTGGCGAGAAAATAAGCAGAAGCTCAGAGAAATATTGTGACTGGCTCGCGCTAGCACGTTCCCAGCTGGCTAGCGCGTTAGCGGTTAGCTCGCCAGAAACAGTAGTTCACCAACAAACCCTTCGACAAGACAAAGCAGCAAAAGTTTACTCATTCTATGAGTTAAAAAACGTAATGTACAGTTTTGATGAGTAATTCGTAACCTTTTCGTCAAAGAAAATGAGCGTAACTTGTGTAGTATAATTATGTTTATTCTTATATTTCTTATTTTCCAGCTTGCGACACGTCAGATTTACGACCCTCAGGTTGGGAAGCTCCGGTTTAGAGACGTCAGACCTTAACAAGAGTAAAGGTTTAAATGATGGTTACGCAGTGTGACGCGTGTCCTGAGGGTGGCGCTACAGGAACGGTTACGAGCTCACCAAAATCATTCGACTCCGTCCTCTGGGGAGCAGGACGGTGCACAGCACATTTTAGTGAGTCTTTGTTGAGCTATATTCCTCCTTTAGCGTTAGCGTTAGCAGCGCGGTGACCTAACGGTGTTTTGGTGAATGTGGCTTCAGGTGAAACAGGTGAATAAATCCAGTTCTGCTGATGATGTTTACCTGTCTGAGGATCTGAAGCTGCTGTTCTTTAACCTGCTGTACGAAGGCCCGCCCTTCCATGCTCCGCCCCCCCTGTGATGTCACTGTTTGAGCCTGTGGGTGTAGGTCGGACGGCTGCAGGGGTCGGTCGTCGTCCTCCGGCTCTCCTGGTTAACTGTGCCCTCTGTTTTGGCTTGTAGGCTAACACAGGAACAGGAAGGGTTTTGTCCCGCTCAGGATTTGTTGTAAGCCGTCAGGTTTTCCGGGAGCTCAGAACTATGGTGAGCTCTGACTGACTTCATCAGATCAAAACTGGAATGATGCAAACCCGGCTTCTGGCAGAGCACCCCTCCCCCTCCCTCCCCCTCCCCAGTAACAGATTAGTAGATTTGTAGGTGAAGAAGAAGAAGAAGAAGAAGGGCAGACTGAGGTTTGAAGGTAGAGAAAGTGTCTGTCAGGATGTTTCACTCTGATCTGCTGCTGAGACGCTGCTGGACCACAGAGTTTCTCTTTTACACTTATCTCACACTCCAGTGTTCATGATCAATATCACCACACACGGTACGTTAATGTACCGTATCAGGAGATAGGCGGCGATATTAAACAGTAAGATATGACATCATGTGACGTAATAACTGCACGGTACAGTGCTACAGTAATATATGATACAGTATGATGTGACGCAACACGATGCAGATACTAAACTACACAGTAAGATGCAGATGACAGTAGGAAACCTTGCCCAGGGGTCAGGGTTCAACCGCGGACCAGTTAATATAACATAGGAATCAAACATATGCCAGTCTTGCAACTACCGGGCCACGTTGCACAAGCACACATCCAAATACGATATTTGAACCGGTCCAAAAGCCCGGTTTGCACGGCAACGCAGCCAAATCAGTGTGACGTCACTGTTCAACGATAAGCTCGTCATAAACCGAACGCCTTCCCTTGAGCCGGGCGCTCCAGCTAGATTCCGCTCAGGGGTTGAGGAGGTGACGTCCGTTGACCGTGATGCTCGGCGTTATTTAAAAAAAAAAAAGAATAATTATTCAGTATTGCTAATTATTGCTCAAGACTTCCCCAAGCACTCAGTTCTCAGCTAAAGAACAACCGGAAACTGATTTCAAATGTTTTAATACGTTTAATATTTTGCAGCGTGCTGAGCGCGTCTGCAGTTCGAACCTTTTCCAGCAGGAGGCGCCGCAGCAGCCCTGCAGTATACTGTGAGACTACAGATACTGCAGAGTTTAGTACATGTTATACTATAGAATACTAACCTGTATTTTGCGATACTGCAGTGTAAGAATACTGTACTATGCTACATCACACTATACTATACTGTACTATATCTATATAAAACTATACATTGGTTCGATAATTATACACAAATATACACGTATCACTACTTTATGTACAAACGCTACACTGTACTATACAATAATATAAGATACCGATGCTGAAAATACAATATTATTCATACAAACCTATTTTTATATAGTACTGTGTACCAATAGTATACTATAACTATAAGTAAGTATGATGTAATACTGTATAAAACCTTATTATACCATATTTTATATTTGGTAATAACATACAAACTTTTAATACGCTTTACTACTAAATGACACTGTACTGTACGACGGCATCAAACACTGCGTCTGATAAAACGTTACTAACCTATATTTCGCTATATTATATTATATTATTATGTTAACTATACTGCGCTGTTGTGATTGGCCTGTTGCTCTCGCTGTGGTTTCCTGTCCTGTAAGACTGCTGCAGTGTATTCAGGGGAGCTCTGTGGTCCCGCCCTCTGCAGTGATTGGCGGCTCAGCAGTGAGTTGAGGCCTGCAGCAGGTTTCACTACATCTCCAGTGTTACAGTGACTCCCAGCTGCTGGTCAGCTGCTGCTGCTGCTGCTGCTGATGATGATGATGATGGTGATGATGATGATGGTGCTGCTGTGTAACAGAGCTGTATCACTGCAGGTGCAGAGAAGCCTCCTCCCCTCCTTCCCAGTCCGTCCAGTCCTCTGTCAGAGCTGGTCTGGCTGGAAACACAGCGGACACTCTCCACTATATCTGCAGTCCGCCTGCGCTCTGCATGCCCTGATGACGGCCCGTGGCATTGCATGCAGAACAGCATGGTTTGGGGACTGACATGCATCACTTTGAACTTCAAATTCCCCACGAATCCACTGAAAACTGATAACCATTCATGGCAGATGTGTTATGTATCAGCGCGGAGTCAAACCCAGAGTCCAGTTCAGGTCGCCTGCAGAGCGCTGAAGCGACAGGTGGTTTTAGACTTCGGCTGAGAGAGAGAGGCTCAGGGAGGTTCAGGCCTGCTGATGTGTTCCAGCAGGGCCGCCGCATCCTCCACTACTAATCCATATTCAGTGTTTATGGTTGCAGTTCAAACTAATCAGCTCCTCCAGAATTGTATTACTTTGCCAATGCAATAATTAACCAACAGTTTCAACCAATCCCCACGTTGACTGCAGGAGCGTCCAAGTTCCACCCAGAAAAACGCTCGTAAATTCGACCCATCGCCACCTTTTCCACATAAAATATTCCTGTTCACTACAGCCACGATGAGCTCAGGTCAAATAGTAGCAAACGTTGACCTCAACAAACCAAAGTTTTTCCAAATATGTAACGGCCTCTGGGACGCTTTACCCTGAAACCGTCCTCTCAGGCAGAGCTCACTCCCGAGCCGTTTGGTCCCCAACAAGCTCCTCCAACTCAAATCTCAGAACACAGTTTCTAACCTTCACCCGAAACTCATCCACCTCAGTGCCTCAATCTAACCATTTCATTCATGGAGGTTGTTGGGAGCGATACTTGACTTGGGAGTGTACACTACCTGCCAGGCTGCATTCAGGGCAAAAAATGTACCTATTACGAAACAAATACCTAAAAAACAAAACAAGTTATTTGTCACTGCATTCTGGCTATTTTTTGCTTTCGCTGGAAGGGCTGGGTGTCTTTTGAAGAGGTTTGATACTTGTGCTGATATAATACCAAAACCCTTCCGAAGACATTACTCAGAAGCTAAAGACCTGTAAAATAAAGCATTACTGAACTGATTACAGACATCTGACACCAACTGTGTTCACAGTTTTTGATATTCAGCGCTAAAGATACATTTTAGTCTACCAAAAATACCCAGAACCTTTTCAGTAATTCTTTATTTATATTTTCCATCTGAATTGCATTTTTAAAGGAATGGCCCGACATTTTGGGGAAATCTTCTTCTCTTCTTCTCTTTCTTGCTGAGAGTCAGATGTTAACGCTAAATAAGAAGCTGCAGCCAGCAGCTTGTTAGCTTAGCTTAGCATTAAAGACTGGAAACGGGGGGAAACAGCTAGCCTGGCTCTGTCCGAAGGTAACACAATCCACCTACCAGCGCCTCTGAAGCTCACTGATGAACACCTTATATCTTGTGGTTTTACGGGGGTTTGTGATGGACTGTTTCTTGGCTGGGAGCAGTGACTTCCTGGAGTCTCCTCTTCGACTGGTAACTGGTACCGGCTAAGAAATAGTGATGAATAGTCATTTTTACACTTTGGTTAGATATAATATGTTAATCAGGGAGCTTTAGAGCTGCTGGAAGGTGGATTTACCTTTGGACCAAGCCAAGCTAGCTGTTTCCCCCTGTTTCCAGTCTTTAATGCTAAGCTAAGCTAACCGGCTCGTGGCTGTAGCGTCATATTCAGCGTACAGACATGAGAGCGGTGTCAATCTGAACATCTAAGTCTCAGACGGAAAGAGACGAAGAGGATTTCCCAACAAGTCAAACTGTTCCTTTAACTTGCAGAAGAATAAAAAGCACAAATGGTTGTAAATTTAATTTAATTTACAGTTTTTTAAGAACAGTCGCCTCTAGTTCAGTGTGGATCCCATCAGAGCTCGTGGATCACGTCGGGACGTGTTCCTGTGCCATGCTGATGGTTGTTAGTTCAGATGGTCGATTAAAAACCAGCCTGTTCGGATCTCTGCTGATTCGGGGCAGTCGATGGCTGTCGGGCCGTCGCAGCATCAAACCTGCAGCTGCAGTCAGGATGAGAGCAGAGTGTCTGGCTGCTTCCTCTGCACACATGATATTTGCTCCAGTTACTGCAAATACCATCACACCCCCAACCCCAACCCCCCCACCGGCCTGTAGCCTGATCCAGCTGAAGAATGGCTTCTAATGGCAGCCAGCCATCTCTAATGCCTGTTGTTATACTGGACTGCACAGGGCTGTGATAGACTGGGAGCCTCCCAGTAGTAGTAAGAGGATGTTTTTAATTTACTGACTGTTCTGCCTTCCTTCCCTTCTGTCTTCTTTCTCCCCCCCCCTCACAGATAAATGGCTCTTTTAAGCTGGGAGCTGCTCGTGTTCTGTCTGGCTGGCAGATGCAGTGCCTAGTCCCCGGCCTCCAGGACAACGCCAACATGAACGGGACGTCCGAGCAGGCCGACATCCTGCCGCCAAACTGCATGGTCAAAGACCGATGGAAAGTGGTGAGTCAGGAAAAAAATGAAATAAAGATGCTCTTTAGGACATAAGTTCGGACTCCGGACTGACAGAAACACAAAGAAAATGTGTCACAAAAATCGAAATGTTCCATGAAAATCATTCAGAACAAAACAGCTGATGTTTTGATTTTATTTTCTCGCAAAGAATCAAAAATGGATCTGAGTTAAACTGCTGCAGTTGATCTGAGATTACAGAGTCTCACACATTCAACACATCGATCACACATTCACTGTAAAGTCCCGTTTCCTCCACAGACCTGAAGTGTTTCCAGGTCATCAGTTTTTAGATTGAGTCCATCACAGTCGTTATCGTCGTGCGGTGATGCATCCAGCAGGAATCTCAAAACTCTACCTGGTGGTGCATTTGAGGACGCTCAAAGTGTTTTTAAGGAAAATGAAAACCAGAAGACAAACAAAGACAATATAAAAAGGATGATGTTCAGCAGCAGAGGCTGAAGCAGCTTTTAAACAGTCTGTGCTCTCAGCTCCATCACCGCCTGAACTTAACACACCTTTGACTAAAATATAAAGTGAAACATCGACTGTGATGGATTCTCTCTCTCTGCAGGTTGATTTATTTTATTGAAATGAGCTGAAACCTTTGGCTGGAAGGAAAGAAAGAAAACAAAAATAATCTTTTAAAGTACACGTGACCGGTAGTTAAAGGGCTAATACATATAAAAACCAGCCCTGTGGTCCTTTGAGCTTCCTTTGGTTTCTGAAATAAGAAGTTACATAATGGAGCTCCTGTCTCAGCCAATCAGATCGCAGCATTGAGCCTGCAGGCTGTTTGCACTTCACTGATCAATTTTCTGTCTCCACTGAACCGCAAGGTTCAACGCACACACATACACGTGACATATATATATATATATATATATATATATATATATATAAACTGTGTGTGTACAGATTATATATATATATATATATATATATATATATATAATCTGTACACACACAGTTTTTCTCAAAGACACTTCAGCAGGATTCAGCCGGTAAACATAAACTAGCAAAGAGAACAATAAAAAATTAAAAAAAGGAAAAGTGGGGAAGAAGGGACAAAAGAGGAGATAAAGGAAGCAAAAAACTAAAAACTAAAAATTTAAAAAAAGGGAGGAAGAATTGTGGAGAAGGAAAGATGGAAATAATGGAAGAGGGGAAGTCGGAGGAAAGAAACAAGAGAAGATAGAAGGATTGAGGAAGAATGAAGGGGAGACGTTTCCTGTTGCATTCTGGGTGGATTTGAACCCTTTAATTGTTTTTTAAACATCTGATTTCTTCGTTTTCTAATAAATGAATCACTGGTTTAAAACCAGATCCACAAACGTTTCCTTAAAAACTCATCTGCTGATCTGAAAATCCAAACTCACACTTTTTTGTGTTTTTCTTTCTCTCTTACTTTGTGGTATCAATTCTACATCTGGGAAAGTGAACAAAAGAACGTAAGAAAAAGGAGATTAAGAGATAAAAAAATAATAATCAAGAAGGAGAAAAGAATGCGAGAAGTGTACAAAGATGGAAAGAATAGTTTAGGAGAATAAAAGAGGTAAAGGGGCAAAATAAGGACCAAAAACTGAAGAAGGAAAGACTGAATGAAAAGAAGATGCAAACAATGAGATGGGGGGAAGAAGAAGAATAGAAAGAAGTGAAGAGGTGGGGAGAGACAAGGAGAGAGAATAAAGAAGGGATGGAAAATTTAAATGGTTCTGTTTTATTGATGTTGGTACCGAACTGATCCAGAGTCTGTCCTGTGTCCTGTGTCCCAGCTGAAGAAGATCGGCGGGGGCGGGTTCGGGGAGATCTACGAGGCCTTGGACCTGCTGACGCGGGAAAACGTCGCGCTGAAGGTGGAGTCGGCCCTGCAGCCCAAACAGGTGCTGAAGATGGAGGTGGCGGTGCTGAAGAAGCTGCAGGGTGAGACTCCTTCAACACACTGTCCCACATTTAAACCCAGCTCAGGCTTTACTTTTACATCCGAGGGCGGAGGTTTAGTCTTAACTTTGGTGGGGACATTTTCTTGTTTCTGTTTTCTCTGTACTCTTCTGTTTACTCCCCCTGACATTTTTGTTCTCAGGATTGTTCATCATTTCATTCAGTAAAGAGGAAAAAGAGCTAGCGGGCTTGCTAACTGTCAGTCTCTAACGTGACACTAAGTCTCCACAGTTAAAGGTTGGGTATGCGATTCTAATCCAATACACGTCTTTTTATTCAATTTAGCGAATATCTCTTTATGGTCCACTGTAAACGGGAAACAAACAAAGTGGCTCGGACCGAGCCGCACAGCACTATTCCAGCCATGATTTGTGTGTCAGGTAACGTTAAATGACTTGCCCACAGACATTCAGCTCACTTTCTTGTTTGCCAAGATCTGCTGCTGTTGTGATGTTAGCTGTAGCAGCCGGAGAGTTGTGAGTGTCGCTGTCTGGAGCTGCTGTGTTGGCTCTGGGAAACCGTCTCGTCCTCTCTGGCTGTTAGCTTCGCAGCAGCAACTGTAGGGACAGTTTGCTAACCCACAACCTAGCTAAGCTAACCCGCAACCTAGCTAACGTTAGTTACATTACTTGCTGTGTTGTTGTTCGCTCTATATCATGGCATTGGTCATGGTATTGGATTTCTCCAGAATTGCATATCCCACTTTTAATTAAAAGCTAAATTGTGAGTTTTTAAACTTTTTGGATGGACTAGTCGGTGGTTTTAGCTAAAACATCCCGTTCTCAAAAGAAGAGCCTGCTTGTTCAAGTTAAATACGGCTGGTGGGAAATCTGTTCCTGAACAGGAAGTGACCAATTCAAACTGAAGTCAGAACCAAAAATGTAACTATTGGATGTTTTGTGTCTCTTTTTGTGTAAGTCAACCCTTTAGTATAAATTTTCACAGATGGACAGTAGGTTGTAGTTGACTGACACTGCACAGGATTACTGGGTGTTGTAATTAGAGCTGTTGCTTTGTGGTTCTGTCTGGAGAACTGGAACAGCCACAAAATAAAAAATAGCTTTTTGTTCAAGCTTTGACATCTGAGACATTAGAGTCACAAGAACCAAACTGATTCATATGATCCTGTTCGTGACGCCCATTTTTATGCTTTGTAGATTTGTAGTTTTTACTCCTGAAAAAGTTGTCACTGGTTTATTTTCAGAGGTTATAGGAGAGTTTATATTCAGGATGGTAAAGATAAATGATGATGAAGACTGTGTAACAGTATTATGTCACTGTTGAACTAAAGCAGTGATTGTGTCACATGTTTGTGTCAGGGCAGCATGTGATTGGTGGGTTTGCTTTCGCTGAGGCACTGACAGGTCGAGTTTCCAGCTTTAATATTTTGCAGATATGTACAATATGAGGATGCATTCTGATAAGTGGAATAAAAATCAGGTGACAATATATTTACCCAAGAACACATTTTGTTGATGTGAAATAATTGCGTCATAAGTTTGTGTTATTTCCTACATCCTGTTAAAAACAAGAAATGCATCACAGTAGCAACTTTGTATTTAATCTTTATTTATACAGGTGAGGTTGGCTGAGCAAAACTGCTCTTTCACAGCAGTAGTCTGTTAACAGATTAGTAAACTAATAGAAACAAAATAACAGGAACAGAGTTGGTTAATAAACAGATTAGGGCTGCAACTAATGATTTTCATTATTGAATAATCTGGCGATTATTGTCACAATTAATTGATTAGTCGTTGGGTCTGTAAAACATCAGAAAACAGCAATGCCCATCAGTCTTGTTTTGTCCGACAGTCCAAACCCAAAGATATTTACTTTACTATAAGACAAAGCAGCAACTCCTCACATTTGAGAAGCTGGAACTGACAAATTTTGGCATTTTTGCTTGAAAAATGACTTAAATGATTAATAAATTATCAAAATATTTGCTGAGAGCGGTGAGAGTGAACCAAAACAGTAAAATTGTGGGCCGGACAGATAAACAATGAGCTGAAACTCACTATAAAGCTCCGTAAAGCCGAGGGGAGCTGCAGGTTCAGCTGATAATCCACTACCAGAGACACACAGCATACTGTTTTCACTTTGTCATTTCATACATTATTATATAAAAATATCGATTACAGATGCGTAAAGCACTTATTTAAGATTAATAACAGCATCTTGCAGTGCATTAAAGGAGAGTTTAGTAACTGGCAGGAACTCAGATTTGGCCTTGCCCTTCACACACTGGTGTTATGGTCTAATAAGTAGCTGTTAATCCAGTTACTGGCATTAAGATACTATATTGGTCTCCAAATGTTATTTAATGGTGACTTGCTGATATTTTCTAGTTGAAGGAAGAAGAAGCAGAAATGGTCCTGGTTTAATGTTGTGTGTGAGTGTAAAGAGCTGATGCACTATAGCAAATAAACTGCTCAGTACTTTCAATTTATAATAACAATAATAATATAAATGACCAGGCTGATTTAAATAGACTCACACTGATTCAGTTCAACTTAAAGGTTATTAACCTTGGAAATAGTCGTTGACTGTCCACCAACTAGAGCTTCATCAGCTGCATCGGCGAGCTGCACTGCACAGATTCATTTTACAGTCACATTCAGTCTTTCAGTCGCGAAGGATTTCAGGTTGACTCCATAATGCTCCGCACATTAACCAGGATTAGTGCTGAAACGTGGCGCGTTAGAGTTGACGCAGATACTGATCACCATCACTGCTGGAACTGTCTTTATTTTTAGCCCAGAAAGTATCTCTGACTCATTCACACGTGTAAATAAAAACCCAACAGGTCTGAGTCACGTAACTTTATTTAAACTAGAAGAAAGATTTTCAGGTTCCTGCAGAGATTTAATCCAAACAGACGACTACGTGATGGGTGGCGTGCTAATAAGCTAACAATGTTCCTTAATTCAGTCAGTTCAGTCAGTTAGTGGGATGTTCATTCGGAAGTGTTTCTGGACTCTTGACTGGTGTCACCGAGTTACTGATAACAGATCAGCTGACTGACCTGATCAGGGTATTTTAAAGTGTGCCAGATGTTGTGATTGAACCTCTTTTTCTTTTCCAGGTAAAAACCACGTCTGTAAGTTTATTGGCTGCGGGAGAAACGACAAATTCAACTACGTGGTCATGCAGCTTCAGGTGAGTCCGAACCACAGACTGAGGCTCACGAGCCTCTAAAGACTTTTATTGTGAAGGATATAAACGCGACTACAGCAGAGACGGATTATTTTGATTATTAGGTTTTGATAATCAGCCTATGACAAAGACTCATGGGAGTTGTAGTTGTTGAATGGCAATAAAAAGATGGTTGTGTTGAGATGTTTCTGTCCAGTACAGCAGCAGATTCTCGCTCATCACAGACCGCGGAGCAGCAGCTCGTTAGGAAGTGAGCAGGACGTTTGGGCTGTTCGGTCTTCTGCTGTGTGATGCTTTACTTTTAATCAATAAACTCGCAGTCCATGATGCAAGAAAACGTCTGCAGAGTGTATCCAGGCAAGCTAGTTAGAGGTCATCACCCGGTTACTGATGCCGCTCAGACTGAAAACTCCAGAGTTTAATGGAAATTATTAAAGTGAAATTAATTTCACGTAAAGGCTTGTGGATTTAGTAAAAGCCAGTAACGCAGCTTGGAAGAGTTTTGGTGATGAAAGTCCAGTTGTCTGTTAAAACAGGTTGAACTTTAAACGGCTCTTCAGGACCTCCCGCGGTCTTAAAACCGGTTTAAATTTAAATGCCTACTTATAAAGAGCGAGGTGCCACCGCAGCGATGGCGGCTCGTTTACTTCCTCTGTAGTTTCTCTTCGTGTTGTTGCTAAGCGACCGTCCCTGTGTTGTTGCAGGGTCGTAACCTGGCCGACCTGCGGAGGAGCCAGCCCAGAGGAACCTTCACCATGAGCACCACCCTGCGGCTCGGGAAGCAGATCCTGGAGTCCATCGAAGCCATCCACTCAGTGGGCTTCCTGCACCGCGACATCAAACCGGTACGATGTGAACGAGGCCTCAGCTGGGTTTCTGTTCTTCAGCGCTTTTCTTCTGTGGTGCGAGGGACTTGATTTGAAGCATTTGATTGACACTTGATCTGCTACAAAATCTGTGATCTTCTTTAAAAAATGCATCTTTTGGTATTTAAATGCATTTAAATGCATTTATAATAAAGGGCATACAATAATAGAGAATAGAACCAAACAGAAAGTAACACAAGACATTTTCGTATCACTTAATTCAAACCTGAGGGCCGGTTAGCCAGCTGTTAGCATGCTGGAGCTGTTAGCATGCTGGAGCTGTTAGCAAGCTGTTAGCATGCTGGAGCTGTTAGCGAGCTGTTAGCATGCTGGAGCTGTTAGCATGCTAGAGCTGTTAGCATGCTGGAGCTGTTAGCATGCTAGAGCTGTTAGCATGCTAGAGCTGTTAGCATGCTGGAGCTAAGTGGTGACATCACTTCACTTTAATGAACGGTGGGATTTGTTTCCAGTACGACGTGAAAAACATCAAAAAAGCTCAGTAGCTGAAGCAGGTGTAGCAAGTGAAGCAGGTGGAGCAGGTGAAACAGGATGAAGCAGGTGGCAGGATGAAACAGGTGAAGCAAGTGAAACAGAATGAAACAGGTGGAGCAGGATGAAACAGGTGAAGCAAGTGAAACAGAATGAAACAGGTGGAGCAGGTTGAAGCAGGTGGAAAAACAGAATGAAGCAGGTGGAGCAGGATGAAACAGGTGAAGCAAGTGAAACAGAATGAAACAGGTGAAGCAGGTGGAGCAGGTTGAAGCAGGTGGAGCAAGTGAAACAGAATGAAGCAGGTGGAGCAGGATGAAACAGGTGAAGCAAGTGAAACAGAATGAAACAGGTGGAGCAGGATGAAACAGGTGAAGCAAGTGAAACAGAATGAAACAGGTGGAGCAGGTTGAAGCAGGTGGAGCAAGTGAAACAGAATGAAGCAGGTGGAGCAGGATGAAACAGGTGAAGCAAGTGAAACAGAATGAAACAGGTGGAGCAGGATGAAACAGGTGAAGCAAGTGAAACAGAATGAAACAGGTGAAGCAGGTGGAGCAGGTGAAACAGGATGAAGCAGGTGGAGCAGGATGAAACAGGTGAAGCAAGTGAAACAGAATGAAACAGGTGGAGCAGGATGAAACAGGTGGAGCAGGTGAAGCAGGTGGAGTAGGTGGAGCAGGATGAAACAGGTGGAGCAAGTGAAACAGAATGAAACAGGTGAAGCAGGTGGAGCAGGATGAAACAGGTGGAGCAGGTGAAGCAGGTGGAGTAGGTGGAGCAGGTTGAAGCAGGTGGAGCAAGTGAAACAGAATGAAGCAGGTGGAGCAGGATGAAACAGGTGGAGCAAGTGAAACAGAATGAAACAGGTGAAACAGGTGGAGCAGGATGAAACAGGTGGAGCAGGGTGACGGGACGGCGCAGATGTAATGTCACCTGCCTTTTGATGGTGTTTGTTGCGGCGTGAGGCGGCTGATGGCTGCGAGCCGATGCTGTTGGAGGATCTGCTGCGACGCTTCGTTCCTCAGCCCCGTCAGCTCCGTCAGCTCCATCTGCTTCTCGTCAGCTTTTGAAATTTGCACATGAAAGCGAACGTTTCTCCGTTATTAATGCGGATGCGACCAGATAGAAAAACAATACGTTGGATTGTAGAAAAGGTTTCAGTCGTAGTCATCCGGACACTGATTTCAGAATCAAGACTTAAGCCCTGCCCTCAGGAGCAAAAATGGCTTCTTTGACTCCTCTTTCAAACCAACTCTTCTCTTCAAGAGTTGGTTTGAAAGACGAGTCAAAGAAGCCATTTTTGTGAAAAAAGAAAACCCCTCTTTAAACAGAAATGGTGGTCTGAGATTCAACTTGCCCAAAGTTTACCACAGTGTATTAGCACCGTGGTCAAGCCAATCACATGCTAATCAGGTACTGAACAGTGATGAGGGAGGTGCAGCCAGAAAACAATAGGCCTGATTACTGATTACTGGGCCATCATGGAAACTATTAGGTCAGTTTCAGGTGAAACTAGGCAGAGTAAACAGCAGACACTCAGGTAGACTCCTCCCTGAGGGCGGGACTTAACCAACACGGCGTAGCTTAAATTTCTGAGTTCTCAGACCATTTTCACAATTGAGAATGACTTCCGGATGGGAGCCGAGACGAATGAGGGACTACACCGTCTGATACGTTGGATTGTGTCTCACGAATGAAGACAGCAAGTTGTAATGGAGAAACGCTTCATCCTTACATTAAGTTTTAAAATTCACATGGGCGCTGTAGCGCCGCCATCAGGGCAAAACGTTTGGACACTTTATTCTGCAGTTTGGTGAGTTTTTCTTCATGGTGAAACACATTTTTGTCAAAATGAATTAATACAAAAAAATCAAGACCTAAATCATTTATTGCTGCGTAAAAGAAGCTCATGTTCTTCCTATTATATAACGCTGCCTTAAAGGAAAAGGTTTCAGCGTTATGGACTTTTCACTTTACTTTGATTAAACTAGTTGAAACGTAATATTTGGTTTTATGTTTTTGCGACTGCAGTTTATGAAAGATGAACCTTTTAAAGCCTCGTGCACGTTCGTCTGATTGTAAATGGATGTTGAACAGAACTGAAGCCGATGACGGAGAGGACGGGAGAGGAAGTGAGCACGGGGCTGAATAGATTTGCATATTAAGGAGCAGAGCTGGAACAAAAGCTGGAGGACAAACACTGACGAGTGCTGTGGACCAGGAAGGTCAGAGTGAGGAAGAAAAACCTGCAGCCCGTCTGCTCCGCCTTCAGTCGGGGTCGGGAGGGTCAGACTTTACCGATACACTGGCTCACATTTTACACACTGACATCCGCTTCAGTATTTTTCATCTTTTTCGTGTTCGTGTTGAAACGAAGATTTGCAACTCACAGGACGTTTGTTCAGATTCTTCAGCTGCGGTTGTTTAGTTCACTTTAGGTTTCTGACCTGCAGTCTTTAGCTTTTCTTCTCCTGTTTTTCTTACAGCGCTGGGAAAAGTCCTTAAATCAATTTACTAAATCAGTAAAAATATAAAAAGTCCTGCTTTTACTTCATTACATGTAGTTCTAACAGTAAAAAGTGCTCAAGCTTCCAACGTGAGTTCAGCTTTGTTGTCGAGTGAAAACCTCGTACCTCCTGTTTTTGGGGGATTTTCATACTTTCATAAGGAAAGAAAACCAAAGCTGAGCAAAGAAGGTGGAGTTTATCTCACGTTGAATGTAAACTGTGACTCTACAAACCAACCAGCAGCTCCATCTGCATCAGACGTTCCTCTGGAAGGTGGAGGAGAAGCAGAACGTCCTGTTTGTTATTAAAACACGGAGAGCCGAACTACCTGAGATCTTCATCTGGTTTCACAAAGAATTCTTGATTTTATCTCAAAGAGGCAACAACTCGGCACCCGTCTGTCTAAACCTCCCGTAAGAGCTGCAGAGGACTGCGGGCCTCCACCCGCACCTCCCTCCCCTGCGTAGTTAATGCTCTGCTAGCTGCACATGAGCGGACGGGGCTTTATGTGATGGGCGGGGTTAGCTAGCCACCCCAAATCCCATTTAATTGGACAAAGATGTTTTTACATTTTACAGGAAGAGAAAAGAGAGGGATTTATATCTGATATAAACATACAACATTCAGATGTTTTATGAGTCTGTGGTGGCCGGTGCTGTCCTGTATGCTGCTGCATGCTGGGGCAGCAGGCTGAGGGTAGCAGGCTGAGGGCAGCAGGCTGAGGGCAGCAGGTTGAGGGTAGCAGGCTGAGGGCAGCAGGTTGAGGGCAGCGGGCTGAGGGCAGCAGGTTGAGGGCAGCAGGTTGAGGGTAGCAGGCTGAGGGCAGCAGGTTGAGGGCAGCAGGTTGAGGGCAGCAGGTTGAGGGTAGCAGGCTGAGGGCAGCAGGTTGAGGGCAGCAGGTTGAGGGCAGCGGGCTGAGGGCAGCAGGTTGAGGGCAGCAGGCTGAGGGCAGCAGGCTGAGGGTAGCGGACGCCAACAGGCTCAACAAACTGATCCGTAAGGCCGGTGGCATTGTGCGGGTGGAGCTGGACTCTCTGGCGGTGGTGTCAGAGAGGAGGATGCTGGGTAAACTACACGCCATCTTGGACAGCGTCTCCCACCCGCTCCATGACGTGCTGGTCAAACAAAGGAGCGCCTTCAGCGGAAGACTCATCCCCCCACAATGCACCACAGAGCGCCACAGGAAGTCACTCCTGCCTGTGGCCATCAGACTCTTTAACTCCTCCCTCTAAGTGTCAGTCTGTATGACCCGAAGTCACTAAACTGGACATTGATCATTAACATCTCTGCAATACTTGACATATTGTGCAATATTCTGTGTTAATGCTCCGGTGCAATATTTTAGTTTAAAATTCCCTATTTATTGTTATTGATATTTTTACTGCTGTGCAATATCCTCCGTCTCATTATAATCTTAATAAGCTACGCTTAACTTGACAGTTCATGCATTAGTACTTTATACCGTATTATTATCATCAACCGGTAAACCCACTTTGTACTTCACACTTATTTTATTTTATACTTATACCCACCTGGTACTTAATGTATTTTCTGACCTGTTTATAGTGCATTATATTGTTTGCTAGTACTTTCTCCCGTGTGCGCTGACGTAAAGGTGAGCAGCTGTAACAAAGAGTTTCCCCTCGAGGAAACGTATTTGTGTCTTTAAAGCGACGAGCCGTCCACCACTTCAGAAGATGTCCACTTCAGTTGATTAACTCCGGCCGCTGAAGCCTCATATTAGCTAACGTTAAACGGACAGATGGGAGGCTGGTGCAGGAC